>NC_138548.1:212485248-212760812 GCF_964273705.1 Natrix helvetica | reverse complement strand
CCCCCACGTACATCTACACCAACACCAGTAGATTTGGATGTCTTAGAGCAGAGGATGTTTGAGAAAGAGACAGAAGAGCAAAGAATGCAGACACAAAAAGAGGAGGAGGGGCAGGGTGCTGTAGGTGGAGTCGACCCCTCTGGATCTCTGTTGTGCTCCTTCTTGGAAGAAGGACCTTCTAAGTCTCTCACTGAAAGGCCGATATTTAAACCTGTCGAACAACGTATTACCAGATCCACGACTAGACAAATGTTAGAATCTCATAAGCGCGTCGACCCTCAAATACAATGTGCTAAGAAAGAAGCTAAGAAGCAAACCGGAGCCATGGGAGGAGCAGGGCTGGAGATTGGTTTTGTGGAGAGAGATCTTCAGCAAATGCTTTCAGCGCTTCAGACCAGATCTAAAGATGCTTAAGCTATTATCTTGGAACGTGAATGGAATGAACTCTCCACAAAAAAGGAAAAAAATATTTTATTATTTGAAGCAATTTAATAATGATGTTGTTTGCCTTCAAGAGACTCATATTAGGCTGCAAGACCAGAAGTACTTAGTGAATTCAAAACTGGGAACATTTTATGCTGCCTCTGATTTGGTAAAGAAAAATGGTGTGGTGATATATATAAATAAAAGATTTTCAACTAAAGTTATAGAGGCAGATGACGCTGGTAGATATATAGCAATTCAATTTGATACAGACTTCGGTTCCATTTTGGTGCTAGGAATATATGCTCCTAACCAATGCCAAGAAAGTTTTTATAAGATGCTCCATTTAAAAATTTTAGACTGGAACTTTAAGAGTATTCTAATAATGGGAGACTGGAATGGAGTGATTTCTCCAAAGATAGACAAGAGTACAAAGACGAAATTCACTACCAAATTACCAAAGGCTTTTTTTGATTTACAAGACGATTTGAAATTAAAAGATGTTTGGAGGACACAACATCTAAATGAGATGGATTTTTCTTTCTACTCAGATAGACATAAATCCTTTTCAAGGATTGATTTCTTTTTGTTAACACCGGATCTACTTCCTAAAGCCAAGAAATCCAAGATTTTCGCCAGGTCACTTAGCGATCATAGTCCGGTGTGGTTACAAATTGAATTAGGGATGAGGCCAAGAAGGTCTTGGAGAGTAAATGAAAATTTATTTAGATATGAAAAAAATGTTGATGAACTTAAAAAACACATGAAGGAATTTTTTAGTTTTAATATGAATAAGGGCACTCCCATTGAAATAGTTTGGGATGCAAGTAAAGCTTATATGCGTGGGGTCCTGATACATATGAACTTTAAACACAAACAAATTAGACAGAAAAGGAGAATGGAATTGGAAGATGAAATAAAACGTAAAGAACAGCTGCTTATAATAAACCCGAATGACCAGGCGCTCCAGATGGCGCTAAAGCTGTTGAAAGATCAATTTCAGATGCTTATAGCAGAACAAACAGCAACCAATTTGCAATTTGCTAAACATAACACCTTTGCCAACGCTAATAAACCTGGTAGATGGTTAGCATATACTTTGAGAAGGAATATGAATGATAGAATTATTGATAAAATTGAGTTTCGAGGGAAGATGGTATATCAACAAGAGTTGATTAAAAAATCATTTGTGGACTATTATACTAAGCTATATGTACAGGATAATATACAGAACAAGTTAATAGATGATTTTTTGGAAGGAAAAAGGGTTGCAAAAATTTCTGTGCTTCAAAAGGCAAATTTGGAACGTCTTATAACCGCTGATGAGATTACTTTAGTTATAAATCAACTTAAATTAGCTAAGGCTCCAGGGACTGATGGTTTGACTGCAATGTATTATAAAACTTTACAACTGGAAATGATTGAATATCTTACACAACTATTTTGTAATATACAACAAGGAGGTAAAATACCTCTCTCATGGAAAGCGGCTTTTATCTCATTGATACCTAAAGATAAAGAGGGCCCTAAGAAACCAGAGGATTACAGGCCGATATCTCTTCTGAACACAGATTATAAAATATTTGCTAAAGTATTAGCCAACAGATTGATGCCGGTTATTCAAGAGATTATTCATCATGATCAAGCAGGATTTATTGAAGGCAGACATATGAAGGAGAATGTAAGGCAACTCATAGATTTAATTGACTATCTTGATAAGAATAAGCAGATCTCTGCAGTGCTGGTTTTCTTGGATGCAGAGAAGGCCTTCGATCGAGTGAATTGGAACTTTCTAACCAAGACTTTGGAAAAGATGGATATGGGACCACGATTGCGGCAGGCGATTGGAGCAATTTATCAGCAACAAAATGCACAACTTATTATTAATGGAAATTTGTCAACAACTTTCGAGATACAAAAAGGCACAAGACAAGGTTGCCCATTATCCCCATTGTTATTTATTTTAACTTTGGAAGTCTTGTTGAACGCAATTCGGGACTCAAAATCCTTAGATGGCATAGCTATCAGGCAAAAGGAATACAGAACTAGAGCATTCGCCGATGATCTGGTTGTTACCCTTTCACATCCTTTGAAATCAATAATCCAGATGAAAAATATCATAATAGAATTTGGCATGGTGTCTGGGTTTAGACTAAATCAAAACAAAACGAAAATGATGGTTAAAAACATGACAGAGACTCAAAGAAAGAGACTTGTAAGTTTAGCAGGTTTTGAAATAGTTTCTAAAGTTAAATATTTAGGAATACAAATTTCAGAATCAAACACAAAACTTTTCTCAAATAACTATGAAGTGTTGTGGCAAAAGATACAGAAAGATCTTGAAGCGTGGAAAAAGTTACAATTGTCTTTGCTTGGAAGGATCTCAGCAATTAAAATGAACATTCTACCTAGATTTATCTTTCTATTCCAGATGATTCCGGTGCTCAAGTCAGATAAAACCTTGTTAAATTGGCAAACAACATTAAATAAATTTGTTTGGAAGGAGAAAAAACCGAGAGTAAAGATGAAGATTATGCAAGATACACGTGAAAGAGGTGGCCTCAGACTCCCAAACCTTCGATTGTATTATGAAGCTGCGGTATTAACGCATGTAGCAGATTGGTTTGGGAAAACAAAAATGGAATTGCTCAATATAGAAGGCCATGATCTTGTTCTGGGATGGCATGCATATCTTTTTTATGAAGACAGGGTGGATAAAGTGTTCAACAACCATGTTCTCCGTAGTGCCTTGATGAGAATATGGAAGAAGCACCGGCCCAATTGGGATTATAAAATACCGCTTTGGTTGGAGCTTGCAGACACCATGGGGATTATGAATATTAAGTCACTCGGGGGTTGTTTATATAAAGATGTGCTTATTGCTGATGGGGGCGAATGGAAGTTAAAAACTTTGGAACAGCTGTTGGAAGAAGGAATTACTTTAAATTGGTTACATTACATACAGCTTCAGAAGAGATGGGAAGAAGATCGCAGGGTCGGCTTTATGGATAAAGAAGTGGAACTGATTAAGCAGATAAAAGAGACTGGTCCAAAACAAGTTAAAAGAATATATAATGTACTGTTAGAAAGAGACTCAGAAAGTGAATTGGTTAAGGATTGTATGATTAAATGGGCTCAGAATTTTGGGGAAGTGGTTATGTTGGAAACGTGGGAAAAAATATGGGTTCAGAATGTTAAATTTACACAGTCACAGAATTTAAGGGAGAATTTTTATAAAATGTTTTACAGATGGTATTTAGATCCTAAAAAATTATCATGCATGTACCCAAATGTTCAACCAAAATGTTGGAGATGCGGGTGTCTAGATGCTACCTTTTTTCATGTATGGTGGACTTGCAACAAGGTTAAAGCTTTTTGGATAAAAATATGGTGGGTTATGCAGAATGTATTTAAGAAAAGAATACAATTCACTCCACAAATGTTCTTATTGGGTATAGTTAAGGATTTTACCAAAGGGGAAACAAAATTGGCCTTGTATATGGTTACAGCAGCTAGGTTGTTGATTGCGCAACATTGGAAAAAAGATTTTTTGCCAACAATTGATCAATGGATTCAGAAGGTGGCGGGGTTCGCTGAAATGGCAAAAATTTCAGCTTTCTTAAAAGCTCAGAAACAGGAGGATTACACACAGGAATGGGCAAAATGGATTGATTATATACAGAATAAATACCAGACTAGGAGTTATTATCTAGCCTTTAGGTAAGAATGTTTAGACCGATAGATGATCAGAGTAAATAGTATATGGGATGTTTGGAATTATTAGAGTGGTATACAGCGGAAGTCAGGGGGGTGGGTTTGTGCGGGAGGTGGGGGAGGGTTAGGGTGGAGGGTGGGGCAATATATATGTATGAATAAATTAGAAGATGGGACTAATGAAACATTGTTAGGCTAGGAGAAATTTATATTAAGAGTTATAGATGTTAAATTAGCTTAGAAAATGATCAATGTGTTATTATTAATTTAAGACTAATCTCTATAGTTTTTGTTGGGAGGAGAGGGGTTATGAGTAATCTATTTTAAGATGGGGGGTGGGGAGGGGGTAAAGTGTTTGGTATAATATTTGAATGTGAATTTTTGCGGGGGGGTATAGCATTTGTATGAGATTTATATTGTATGGAGGGGGGGGGTGAAAAGGGGGAAAATTTGTTTGTACAAAACTCTTTTAATAAAAAAAAAAAAAAAAAAAATAGTAGAGTTGGGAGGGACCTTGGAAGTCTAGTCCAACCCCTTGCTTAGACAGGAAACCCTATACCGTTTCAGACAGATGGCTATCCAACATCTTCTTAAAGACTTCCAGTGTTGGGGCATTCACAACTTCTGGAGGCAAGCTGTTCCACTGATTAATTGTTCTAACTGTCAGGAAGTTTCTCCTCAGTTCTAAGTTGCTTCTCTCCTTGATTAGTTTCCACCCATTGCTTCTAATTAATGTATGCAAGGACCGAAAGCTCCAAAATCCCTCCCTCCCTCCCCCTTTTTTTTGGGGGGGGGAATCCAAACCAGTGCATCTCACAGCAGTGGTGGGATTCCAAAAATTTTACTACCGGTTCTGTGGGCGTGGCTTGGTGGGCATGGCAAGGGAAGGATACTGTAAAATCCCCATTCCCTCCCGATCAGCTGGGACTTGGGAGGCAGAGAATAGATGGGGGCGGGGCCAATCAGAGGTGGTATTTATCGGTTCTCCGAACTACTCAAAATGTCTGCTACTGGTTCTCCAGAAGTGGTCAGAACCTGCTGAATACCATCTCTGTCTCACGGCCCTAATAGAAAATACTAGGAGTGGATGTTTTCTATTCTGCAGAGCAGGAATAGAAGCCATCACACCACTCCCATAATTTATCACGTGATCACGAAAGCCCCGGGGAATTTAGCTCTGGTTTATGAGTAGCCACTATAGATTATGATGAGCCAGTTACAGCATAGTCCTCAGCTTGTTCAGTCAGATGCATGTTCCACTGGATTCAGACAAGTTTTATCCCCAAACTGTAAGAATGCAGTCTTCGGGTACAGGTCTACTCCCTTAAGTGTAAACCTCACTGCTTAATGTAGTTTACTTTCCAAGAATGCAACCTGCTTTTTCAAATGGCTGCAGCTATGCTTCTCTTGCACCACTACTATGAACGAGAAACACAGTTATGGCATATTCTGTATTCACATTCCTGTCCCCAGTGAAAAACTGCTTTTGAGAGGGCTGGTTTGATCAAGTGCGAAAGACTGAGGCTTCAGGAGAATTCGTCTGTAGGCGTTTAGGCAGAAAACATTTGTAGTTGTTGTGAGATACTTTCCTGGAAGACTATGTGTGACGGCAATAACACAGCATGCATGAATTGGTAAAGCTATACATCCAATTGCTATGAGGCTGTCCTGAGTCCATTGGGTGGTTGCTATGGTGGCCTCTTCTCATCAGGAAACCTGGCTCCATTCCTTTTTCCCACATTCATATGTCTGTGTCTCCCACTGCCTGGGCTACTCCTACTCTACTCCCTCTGCTGCAGAGACACCCTGCTTTAGATCTGGGAGGGGCGCTGCCTTTTGTCATGGGAACATCCTTCCACTCCCCCTCCCCCATTTTTGGGTGCTGAGCCTTGGGGGGATACTTTTGATCTCCAACCTTGCTTTTATCTAGTGCCAGAGGGGGCCCAGGTAGGGAGTTTCCCCCTGCAAACTCAACCACCCAGGTGCAGCCCTCTCCCTTAGGTGGTGAAGCCTGGCTGGATGGCCAGAAAGCTTTTTCTTTTTCTTTTCACAATTCTGCACACATGTTTGACAAATGCACTTAGCCCGGCTCTGTGTGGAGAGAGAAGCTTGTGTGGAGTAAAAATTAAAATGCAGGAGATACAATTTTTCATTGCCTATTTCTCCCACACACTCCATCAGTTTGCCTTCTGCCCCTCTGCCAGAATATAAAACCATCTAGAAGGTTTTGTAGTGAAGCCAGGGTTGGTGGCCAGGACATCTGCGTCCTCCTCTCTCTCATGGCAGAGAGAAGAGGAAAGTATGTATGTATGTATGCATGCATGTGGGATGTGGTGGCTCAGTAGCTAAGATGCTGAGCTTGTCAATCAGAAAGGTCGGCAGTTCAGCGGTTCGAATTACTAGTGCCGCGTAATGGAGTGAGCTCCCATTACTTGTCCCAGCTTCTGCCAACCTAGAATTCAAAAGCATGTAGAAAAAAATGCAAGTAGAAAAACAGGGACCACCTTTGGTGGGAAGGTAGCAGCGTTCTGTGCGCCTTCAGTGTTTATTCATGCCGGCCACATGACCACAGAGACATCTTAGGACAGAGCTGGCTCTTCGGCTTTGAAACGGAGA
This sequence comes from Natrix helvetica, assembly GCF_964273705.1. NCBI lineage: Eukaryota > Metazoa > Chordata > Lepidosauria > Squamata > Natricidae > Natrix > Natrix helvetica. Next base: position 212,754,059 of record NC_138548.1, on the reverse strand, counting down.
TGAGCACTGCCCCCTAGAGTCAGGAACGACTAGCACATATGTGCTAGGGGAATCTTTATCTTTACCTATGCATGCATGTATGTATGTGTGTGTGTGTGTATGTATGCATATAATATGTGTGTGTATGTACAGGTAGCCTTTGACCTACAACCATAACTGAGCCCAACATTTCTGTTCCTAAGTGAAGCACTTATTCAGTGAGTTTTGCTCCATTTTATGACCTTTCTTGCCACAGTTGTTAAATGAACCACTGCAGTTGTTAAGCTAGTAACACAGTTGTTAAGTGAATCTGGTTTCTCCATTGACTTTGCTTGCCAGAAGGTCACAAAAGGGGACCCCCGTCATAAATATGAACCAGTTGTCAAGCGTCTGAATTTTGATCACATGACCCTAGGGCAGGGGTGTCCAAACTTGGGAACTTTAAGACTTGTGGACTTCAACTACCAGAATTCCCCAGCCAGCATGGCTGGCTGGGGAATTCTGGTAGTTGAAGTCCACAAGTCTTAAAGTTCCCAAGTTTGGACACCCCTGCCCTAGGGATTGTAAAATGATTGTGTCAAAAAAGTCCCTTTTTTCCAGCACCGTTCTAACTTCAAACGGTCAGTAAGTGGACTGTTGTCAGTTGAGGACTAACTGCATTTAAATTTATTCGTCGACCAACTCGAGTGGAATTTCAGAACAGTTTAACTTCCTTCTTCAGTTCTTTCCTGGAAGTGGAGAATATATCTCCTATCGCATCCTGCCCCATACATCCCTACGACCAATCCGCTCACACAGAGAGGGACTTCTTCGGGTGCCGTCCGCCAAACAGTGTCGGGGGGCGACACCCAGGAGCAGAGCCTTCTCTGTGACGGGCCCAGCCCTGTGGAATGACCTCCCCCGTGACATCAGGACTACTTCCGATCTCCGCTCCTTCCGTGTACAGCTGAAGACCCACCTCTTTCAATTATCTGGCCTGGCTCAACCGTAAACTTTTCTTACTCCTCCTGACAGTTCTTTTAAATTTTAAAAACCTTAAATTTTAAATTGTGTTTTACAATTGGGGTATTTTTAATGGTGACTTTTAATTGTCCAATGTGATGTAATTTGTTACCTCCTCCGTGTATGTATGTCCTGTATATATGTATGTTTATGTGTTGTATATGTTTTATATGCTCCATTGTACGCCGCCCCGAGTCCTGTCTGGAAAGGGAGCGGCTAATAAATTTAAATTTATTATTATTATTATTATTATTATTATCTGAATTTGGTGAAAATGCATGGAAAAGAAAGAATTGTGGTGCCTGGGAAAAGAGGCAGAGATGGTGCCGCTCCAGCATTTTGTGTGGCATGTTACAAAGCACACTGGCAAGCCTTTCCTTGATTCACAAGCCTCTCCCTCTTTCTTGGTATTTAAGCCAGAGAGCCACTACCATTTCCTGCTGGGTTAGATTATTTATAATACATATAAATATCCTCTAATAAAACAAATCGTAACACAATAAGCAGCTACTACCAGCTGTTACAACTGGTCATTTAACCAATGGAACAGAAGTTGCCTTCAGAAGTTGTGGGAGCTTCATCACTGGAAGCTTTCAAGAAGAGACCGGACTGCCATCTGTTAGAAATGGGGCAGGGTCTGCTGGGAAGGGGGGGGGGGGCTGGACTAGATAACCTACAAGGTCCCTTCCAACTCTGTTAATCTGTATCTGTATCACAACTATTCTGTTGTGTTGACTGGTCTGGTGGTTAGGAATAATTTTACTCAGTCAGTGACTGGCCCCTTAATTGGAGATCTTGGACATAGCCATATGACCATATTAAAGTAATATTCATCAGTTACTGCTCAGGCAGAAATGTATGTCACGGAATGCACCTGCTCAGATTGATGAATCCTATTCTATCTCAGTAACAAGTGTGGCAATTGATGCTATCATTACAGTTTTTAATGTGGGGATAGTTAAGAAATGTGATTGGTGGAGTCCTCCAACCTTGAACTTGAGCCTATGGTGGCACAGGGATTAGAATGCAGTACTGCAGGCTAATTCTGCCATCAGTTCAATCCTGACCAGCTGAAGGTTGACTCAGCCTTCCATCCTTTCCAGGTCAGTAAAATGAGGAGCCAGATTGTTGGGGGCAATAGGCTGACTTTGTAAACCGCTTTTTGAGTTGAGTGAGTGTTAGAGAGAGTACATTTATCTACCTGTCAGGTTGTCAGGTGGATGTCAGATGCACAGTCTGTGACCCGTTGGCTAATTTTGAACACAGGTCTAGCACTTTTCTGAAAGAGGGTTATTATTTATTTATTTATTTATTTTATTAAATTATAAGTGTGTTATAAGTGTGGGTTAAGTGTGTGTCCATGGATGGAGGCAAAAGGACACTGTATAAAGCAGAGTGGCCATTGATTGTGAGCTACCTGTATCTTCAGCTAGACTTGCAATAGAATTCCAGTGATGGCAGCTAATCCAGTTTTGTTCCCATAGCTGGCCGCTCCTGAAAGTAGATGAAGAACAGCTGTAGTATTAGAGCAGAGCAGGCAAAATTGTGCCATTCCAAGGGCCAGGTAATTGAAATAGTAATAAAGACAGCCATATGAAATCCTTTGTTGGCAGAAGCATGGGGAGAAAAATTGTCATGTGACAAAAGCCATAACAGGCAGTTAACAGAACTCTACATTTTTTTTACATTGTAGATCACTTGAGAGTGTTAGTCCTAATTTTTAAACATAGATCCAGAGCTCCTCTGAAAGAAAGCTCAACTCGTCTTTTTTTTTTTAAAGGTCTTTCAAAAGCGTGCTAGAACTTTACTTACTAGGAGTGTACATAAGACCTTGAAAGGATGCTGGTTAGATTTTTGAAAAATGTTGGTCAAACCGTATGTGAGAAACCAAGTACCTAGATCAGTGATGGCTAACCTTTTTGTTGAGGTGTGCCAAAAGCGGGAGGAATGTGGGGAGGCTACGCACGCACGTGCCCACACTTAGTTGCCCATTGGGCCATTTTTCTCCCTTCGGAGGCTTTAGAAGGCTTCAGGGAAGCCTCCAGAGGGCGAAAAATGGCCGGAAATCAGTCTGCCAGCACGTGCATGCGTGCCAGCACTAACAGGGCAACACCTCGCATACCCTCAGAAACTGCTCCACGTGTCACCTGTGCAGTGGTGGGTTACGACTGGTACTCCACATTATGGGCGTACCGGTGCTTGCCGGGAGCACCAAATACTGTTCCGGTACAGTGGTCTGGAGGGCCCGCCTGTGCGCCTTACCAGTATTTGACCTGTTCAAGGCTTCCACGCACGGAGCCTGCACGACGCACCGAGCAGCTAAAGCATCACAGAGTGGCGCAGGCGGTAAGTACACGCGTGCTGCACGCATTCAGGTAGTGGACGCCCAGCCCCATTGCATCGTACCAGTTGCAACGGGATCCGGAACCCACCACTGCACCTGTGGCACGCGAATCATAGGTTCTCCATTATGGACCTAGATCAATGTTTGATCTCCTGGAATTCTGAGAAGTCCACATCTCTTGAAGCTGCTAAATTGTAGCACCAACGATTTGTAGAAAAACACAGATGGTAGGCGCTCGATATCTGGTTTTTCCTGCAATCTAACCCAAATGGCTACTATAGTAAGGGTAGGTTTTCAGCAACGTAAAGCAGCTGATAGGACCTTGGCAGATCCCAAACCATGTCATTCATTCATTCATTCATTCATGTCCACTAGCCATGCTAGTGATGAATCGTGTTAAGTTGTATCAGTGGTCAAAATGGTTTCAGGAGAGGAGTCCTTTCACTACTTGGAAACTAGGTCAGCTAAAGATGGCTCCAAATCAACTTAGCTCAGTGCTGAGGAGGCTGCAAAGGCAACCCTGGTCTATGGTATGTGGGAATGGCCTTGGAAGACAGGGGAATGATGAGATGCTGCCTAGGGAACAGTTAGATAAGGGGAGGAGAGGGAACCCGCGCGGTTGCATAACAGGCAGAGAAAGCAGCTCAGAAAGGAACTCTCTCTAACGTATCAGGCTGTTAACGGAGACAGCCAGAGATTTATACTTTTAGATTTGTAAGATTCTGCTAATGTAATGTTCTTGCAATAAAGTAGAATTACCTCATCTGGTTGTGTTTACTGTCTGATCTACCTGGGAAGCCTGACACCCTGGGAGGACACAGGATTAAAAAAAAGTGGTTACCAGGCATGTTGATGCTACAATTAGGATGTCAGCCTTCCCAGACAAACCAGATAAGAAATACAACTAGATAAACTAATTCTACTTAATTGTAAGGTTACTTTAACAGAATCTTGCAAGTCTGAGAGTACGAACTTCCCACTATCGCTTTTATTTGCTTGATCCATTAGGGCAGGTCCTTCCTAAGTTTCTTTCTCTGACCACTAAGCCTAGGGGTGGGATTCAAAAACTTTAGCAAGGGTTGCTCCACGGTTGCTGGGTGGACATGGCCATGGTTGGTGCGGCCTAGTCAGCCTCCTGCACCCCGACGGGTGGGGGCATTTTTGCCGTCTCTGGGCTCCAGAGGCTTTCGTCGAGCCTCCAGGAGGGCGAAAACAGCCTCCCCAGCCTCTGGAGGCCAAAAACGGGCTCATTTCCAGCCTTCCTGAACTTCCGGTAAGCCCATTTTTCACCCTCCCCGAGCATCTGCATGTGCCCTGCATTTACCTGTATCCAAAACGGGCGGCATGGGGACTCCTGGGATGCACAATTGAACTTCCCCCCTCCCTTCACCACTCTCTTTTTATTTCTCTCTCTCTTTCCTAAGCCTAAGTCATTCTTACTCTGAGATCAAGCAATGAAATGCTTCCTGCCCATTTTCTCTTTTCCTCTCAATTTTTTTCTTTCTCTTTTAGAATGCTGGGCCACAGTTCCTTGGGACCCAAAGTGCTGGCAGAATCTGTTCTGAATTCTAATGCCATGTGCATGACCTTGCCCTGGCTCAGCCGACGCCAGTTTGGACTCTGTGTACGCAGCCCAGAAGTGATGGCTTCAGCCTTACAGGGCATCCACCTTGCCCTCCACGAGTGCCAACACCAGTTGCAAGAGAGGCGCTGGGATTGTTCGGACCTTAGTCGTGGGGGCACTGTGCTTCTTAACAGTGCCCTTCTGAAGAGAGGTGAGCGGAGGATTAAGTGGGAGAAAATGCTGGGCAGAGGACAGAGATTTTCTTCCCATCTTCGTTGGGGTTGGGGTGGGCAATAAAATTAGGAGTTGGTTCATCTCTCACTGTCCATGATCCCCATTCTATCCTCTCCTTTCCCCCTTTACTGATCTAGTGCCCACAGAAAGGAAGTAACATGGGATTACAGAAAAACAAGGAAGAATGTCAGCATAATTGGGCAACTTGGCATGAATAGATCTATATTAAAAATGTAAATGCAAGCACCCCGAAGGAAGCCATGGCAAGACCATGCCTGTGGATCTTTGTGTGTAGAAAAGGAACCTGCAGTATTTTGTTTCAGGTTTAGCTGGTCATCATTTAGTTCAGGGGTGTCAAACTCAAGGTCCGCGGGCCACATCCGGCCCGCGGGGTGCTTAAACCTGGCCCGTGGGGCCCACCTGGAAACAGTGAAGGACCAGGTGTGCCTCTGCCAGTGAAAACATGCAGCCTTCCTGAGCTCCATTTTTTCCGGGAGAGGGTTGTAGCAGGCTGTTGCAGCTGAAAGCGGAACTTGGGAGCCTGTTTTCAGTGGCAGAGCACTTGGGCCTCCACAGGCACCCCTGATACGAGTGACCATCCTGGACACACCCACCACAGCCCCACCAAGGTCAAGCACAACCCTGATGCGGCCCTCAATGAAATCGAGTTTGGCACCCCTGATTTAGTTACTAAGCCTCTTGGATAAAATCCTTTCTTTCCCCCATGGCTCCTTAAAGGCTTCAATATAAATTGTTTCGAACATTTGATTTGTTTCATGAAGATATGTTGCAGGTCATTAGAAATTTAAAAGAGCTGGTGAGTGAAATTGACCTGGCTCATGAGCTTCTGCACCTAGAAAGTTTTGTGAGAATAAAAATCAAAAAATCTGTCATCATTTAAAAACATTAGCTTTTAATTACTCCTCCTGGATTATTTTTAAAATGCTACAGTAGGCATTAAAAGAGGCATGGTGGCACAGTGATTAGAATGCAGTACCGCAGGCTAACTCACTGCTCACTCCAGGAGTTCAATCCTGACCGGCTCGAGATTGACTCAGCCTTCCATCCTCCTGAGGTGGATAAAATGAGGACCCAGATTGTTAGGGGCAATAGGCTTACTCTGTAAACCACTTAGAGAGGACTGTAAAGCACTGTGAAGCTGTATATAAGTCTAAGTGCCATTGCTATTGCACTGAATTAGGCAGTCTTTTTGCCTTGCTGCAAAAAGAAAATGTGAAGAAGAACTTTCTCTGCCTCGGTAAGTCACGGAAATAAGGAGGGCAAAAGGGTTCAAAGAACAACTCTATAGTAAAGCTGACCCTTTTACAGAGACTTGCTGCATCTCTGCACTGATGCAAACTCCATTAATGGACCCTTCAAACAGCTTCACTGAATTTTTGGAATTATGGGTAACACTTTCAAAAAAGGAGGAACAGTGAAATTTAGGGTTTCCCCTAAATTAGGGTTATCGAAACGCATGAGGCTAAATGTATCACCCCCTGTATATTTTTATGATTGAGAGTAAGGGGGTATTTAAGTGACTAAAAGGGTATTGAGTAAATAATGTGCCTTAGTGGGTTTAGGGCACCAATTTTGCTTCTGATTTTGTCCCCGTCCCTCCAAAAAGAAAAATCTGGGATAATTATGCCCTTGAAAACTTGATTTGTCAACACAGTTTAGATGTTCCTGCGGGATCGTATCCTGCCCCATATATCCCTTCGGCCGATCCGCTCTCACAGAGAGGGACTCCTCCGGGTGCTGTCCACGAGGCAGTGCCAGTGGGCGACGCCCAGGAGTAGGGCCTTCTCTGTGATGGGCCCGACCCTCTGGAATGACCTCCCCCCTGACATCAGAACAACTACCGATCTCCGCTCCTTCCGTAAGAAGCTTAAAACCCACCTGTTTAGTTTAGCTGGCCTGGCCTAATCCCAGTTTAGTCCCTCAATTCTGCACTTTTAAATTTTTAGGGGTTGGTTTTAAGTTGATTTTTAATTTTTATCATCCTGTACAGCTTTAAGGTTTAATTTGATTTTAAGTGTATTTATTCTTTGTATATGATTTTTAATGTGGTGCCTGTACACCGTCCCGAGTCCCTTCGGGGAGAGGGGGCGGTCTATAAATCAAATAAAATTGAAATTGAAATTGAAAGTTCTCTGAAAGCTGAAAAATGGATGTAGACAGCCGGGCCTTGAGTTGCTACCCCTGATTTAACGATTAATCCAGTTTGGATGTTGAAACCAAAAGTTACTGGGCCATGGCCCAGGAATTGGAGGCCCCTGGTCTAAGCTGTCTGAAATGAAATCTTCCTTCATTGTACATTGTACTATACAGCCAACTATTTTCAGCTTGAAAGTAAAATGGGTTGAACCAGGAAGATGAATAAGTTACGGTGGTAGGGTGGGATGTAATTCCTGTAGGGCTGCTGTCAGCAAATAGCATCTTTGAGCTGCTCAGATTTGCTTCAAACTGGGAGATGACAGCAAATAATTTTAATAATAATAATCTTTGCCCCATCACCTCAAAATGGCTTATTGCTAACTCCCACTAACTAGGAGCAGCAGCAGCAGCCACCAGCTGATCCTTTTCCTTGCATGAGTAAGGATCTGCTGCTGAACCTCTGGCTTCTTTGTTTGGCTCGCTCTCGTTGTCTCCTTCCTCTGTGCCCATATCTGTATTGTGGAGAAGGGATCCTTGGCTGTGAACTCCAACTCCTAGCATCCCTCACCATTAGCCATACTTGGGGGAACACTGGGAGTTGAAGTTTGGCAACATTAGGGGGGTGGGGCAAAGTTAAGAGGACCATCACCATCCTCTTAAGGAATGGACAAACCTGACAGTAACTGCTTGGGCACAGTCTTCAGGAAAGGGGTAATTTGTAGAAGACTCTTGACCACAAGTGGAGTTGGGGAAAAAGGCACCCTTGATGGTGGATTCCTGACTTGAAAAGGTATGAGCAGGAGGGATCCTGCCAAAAGCAACAGCAGCCATTCATTGCTTTTGCTCCCTTTTACTCCCTAGCTGGACCAACAACTGGGAGCAGTGAATAGCAGTGATTCTGATGCCCGTCCGCATCTGTGGTCTGTGGGTGGCATAGCAGCAAGCATCGTCTCCCAGGTGGAGGGAGCAGCTGAGAGCATTTTGCTAAAGCCTGCCTGGTCATGGCTGCCCTTCTTTCCGCCCCTGCCTTTCTTCCCAGGTGCTGCCTCACCCAGGCCTCTTGCCTTGGTTGTGTTAAGAGTGGCCAACACCTGACTCCAGAGGCAAATTGGCAGGCATCTCTTTTCTTTTGTCCTTTGCATCTCTTTTATTAATTGAGCTTTGAAGGAGCCGGTTCTAAATTTAAACCCGAGTTCAAAGCGAGGCCTCTGGGCAGGCAAGAGCTGGAGCAAGCTCCAACCCAAGCACCTGGGCTGAGCCACTGCTTGATGTGTCAGCTGCTGCTTGATGTGTCATGAGTTTGGTGGGGCTCATCTGCGTGCACTGGGAATAGGAGAAGCATCAGGAGACTAATGAAGAATGGATTAGGAGGAAATGCCTAATAGGTACCAGGGACTAGAGGCATTTGTGATGATAGATACCATGGCTAATTTACATTATAAAGCAAGTCTGTATCAATTTATAAACAACAATCAAGAAGAAAAATACCAGCTCTAGGCACTTGTGATGCTTAGCAGTCCTAATGAGTTCAACGCAACATAAGTAGGAATACGGATGTTTCTCAACCTGATGTTCTCCAGACGTGTTGAACTGAAGCGCATTAATTCCCAACCTGCCCAAGAGTTGTGCGATTTTACAAAACGTTGAGTCCAACGTATCTGGAGGCATACAGAAGGCTGTAGACAGGGGCTGTAGACAGGGGCATATTTAGGCTGTGGAGTAATTTAAGAGTAATTGTTTTTCCCAAGGGAATCCTGGGATTAGTGCATTAGTGAGGCAGGAAGATTCAGAAGTTATTTAGGGAAGCAAGCTGTAATAACTCATCCATACTGTGAAGATAAATAGTTTTAGAGTAGATTTTCAGAGACCACCCACAGCTTTAATTCAGTTTGAATTATTAGCTGTTACATAGACACACATGCTTTATTTGATGAAAGGGTGACAATCCATCTTTCTTCAACCCCAGATGAGGATTATTTCAGTTTTGGATTTAGATATGAGGATGATGTAAAGTGGACAGAGTACTGTAGCCCTCAAATTTTTAAAAAAGCAAAGGAATTGTGGTGGGATTAAGGAGACATTGACCCCTGCTGATTTCACACCTAAATGCCCAAAAGTCAACATCACCTTGAACACAAATAGCACTTCTAATGTAAAGGCTTCTTGGCTTGAACGTCTAGCAAACTTTCTACTCATCACTGTGTCTGCTTCCTAGGCTTCCGGGAAAGCGCCTTTGTCTTCTCCTTGCTAGCAGCTGGTGTGACCCATGCAGTGGCAACTGCATGCAGTCTGGGGGAACTACAAAGTTGTGGCTGTGCCAGACAAGGCACGGAGAACCAGAAACTGAAACTCAGCCAGCTGCAGTCTCTAAGCCGGGGCAAGAGCCTGCCCCCTATGCCATCCTCATTGTGGGGACAGCCTAGCCCACAGGACACCTGGGAATGGGGTGGCTGCAGTGCAGATTTTGGATATGCCCAGAGGTTTGCCCGGCATTTTTTGGACCCACGAAGAAAACCCCGTGATGCCCATGCCCGAATGCAGCTACACAGTCATCGTGTGGGCAGAAAGGTAAGATGTGAATCTTGGGCAGGGTTTTGGAGGATGGAGGTGTTGTCCAGTAATATGTGGCATAATGAAAGCTCTGCGAAAGGGTAATCATGGAGACAAATCTTATTGCTACAATTCTGCCACAGTTGCATTACTTGGTGTTAGTAACAGTTAATCTATTTCTGTTATCTGGTGCAGTTTTCAATATTCTCAGAATTCATTGAGGTTTTTTTTAATGTTTATTGCTAATGTGCAGCTATCCTGGCCATGGAGATGGGTTTGGGAACATAAAGTTGATAATATTAAATGTGGCTCGACTAAATTCAGATTCTTTGTCCAAACCATGTGTTGAGACACTGGTGTGCAAGAGAAATACATTCTAAAAACCTACTCTCAAAGGGAAGGTGCCTGCTGTGTTTCTGAATGATTTACCATTCTAATTATGCTTGCTTCCATTCAGGAATTCTACTGTATTTCTACATTACATGTAGAGATTTAGCATAATTATTTATGTTATTTATTCCCAATACAGGGTGGCATAAGGATTTTCTTCTTTTGCATGAACCTCTGATGGAGCTTGCTTCTATTAATCAGGCAATATGCTTGGAGTAGCTGAACTAACAGAAATACAATTGCTTGGCTCCTCTAAATGAAACTTTCTCATATGAGAGATTAAACCGTGCTAAATCGGTACAACCCTCTGGATAATAAGAAATTTGGGAGCAAGTTTATAGACCTACTTAAAAAATTGTCTGCATACATCATCATCCAAAATTGAGGCATTCTGCAAAATTCAAGCAAGAAAACTGGAAAAGTAGTTATTTTCTAAAAACATGAATGTGGGTTTATTTGACTCCTGTCTGAGAGTATGTTCTATTGTAGAACATTTTCCAGATTTGTCCTGATTTTCCTTATGGATGCATTTAAAATATTGAGACCAAAGGTGGTATTCAGCTGGTTCTCTTCAGTTCAGGCGAACCAGGAGCGGTGGCTGAGGGAGGGTCCACCCACCAATGTAATGCGAGAGCATTGCGTATACGCAGAAGGTAGTGCGCATGCACAGATAAGGCGTGAGCGAAGCATGCACGAGCGCTTGCATTTGCAAACCAGTAGGGAAGGTAAGTGAATCCCAACTCTGATTGAGACTATAATGGATAGAACTTGGAAAAGCAATAACATAGGTTTTAGAATGAATTAAACTGAAATGCACCATTGCCTATGAGCTTGGCGGCTATGTAGGAGACATGCCTCTGAGAGGCGGAGTCATGCCACTCTCCAGCCATTGTTTCCCTATTAATAGTCCTTGTAGTTACACTGTAGAGAAAATGTTAGGTCTCCATGATCAACTGCTTTGGATAGACATGTCCAACATTAAATTATCCAGTACCTTTACAAATCACCAAGTAAGTGATCATCATCATGTCTTGTGGCAAAGAATTACTCAAGTTCATGATTCACTATGTGAAGGAGTGCTTTCTGCGATCTGTTTTAAATCATCTCATCCACCTCATAGTATTTGTAGTATTTTTGAGACAAGGTGAAGAACTTTTCATTATGCCAGGAATGTTTTTATCCATCTATTAGATCCCTCTTTTTTCTATATTGAGGAGTTAACACTTTCACTGAGCTACTCTTTACAATCCCAAGATCATTTTTCCTGGTTGGTTAAAGACGGCTCAAAGCCCATCAGCGTAAATGTGAAATTAGAGGGGTTTTTGTTCCAACATGTATTACTTCACACTCACTTAAATTGAATTCCATTTGCTATTTGGCTTACCATTCACCCAGCTTGAAGAGATCCCTCTGGTGCTCATCACAATCCCGCCTAGTTTTTTTTACCTCTTAGAATATTTCAGTGTCATCCATAAACTCAGCCAGCTCATTGCTTATTTCTCAAGATTGTTTATGAATATCCTTGTGGGATTCCACGTCTTTCCTCTTTGAGAGATTTACCCATTCAATCCTATTTGGGGGATTTTTAAAAAAAAACACCAGTTAGTTTTTAAAGGATGCAACCTATTGATGCTAAGTTTACTCAAAAAGTTTTGAAAAGGAAACTTCTCAAAGGTGTTTTTTTTTTAAATCCAGGTATATTGTGCTGACAGAGTCAGCTGTAGTTAGTACTCTCAAAAACCTTTAAAAGGTTGGAGAGGCAGATGACATAGATGTCAGAAGTGGTATTCAGCTGGTTCTGACCAGTTCTGGAGAACCGGTAGCGGAAATTTTGAGTAGTTCGGAGAACCAGGAAATACCACTTCTGACTGGCCCCGCCACCATCTATTCTCTACCTCCCAAGTCCTAGCTGATTGGGAGGAAATGGAGATTTTGCAATAACCTTCCCCTGGAGTGGGGAGGGAATGGAGATTTTACAGTATCCTTCCCCTGCCACACCCACCAAGCCATGCCATACCCACCAAGCCACACCCACAGAACCAGTAGTAAAAAAAAAATTAATCCCACTACTGATACATGTCTACATTAAAGCTACTTCTAAATATATATATCCACATATACTCATGGATAAGCCCATTCATGGATAAACTGACTCATTTTTTTAACTAAATACCATGAAAAATAGATACTGTAATCTATGGATTGCCCAAAGATAAGACAATTGTGGAAATTAAAACATGCCAACATTTTGAGCACTAGCTTACCTATGAGTGGCACATTTTTGGTTAAAAGTTTGAGGGACGGTTTATTTGTGAATGTGAGTACTTGTAAGTTATATACAACATTTTGGTATTGGAAGCTCAACTAGAAAGGTAGGGGAATTCTGTAAGATTCCAGACTAAAAAATGACTGGCTTGTCTCACAGACTAAAGATAGTTGAGATAACACCTCCAACTTATTTGGCTGATGCTTTCTTAGCTTTCTCATGTAAGTGCATGGCTAAATTATGGATTGCCCTGATTAAAAAAATCTTTGAAATATATGCTGGATTTGGATTCTCTGGGGAAAAAAATAGATACATTTCAATCAGAACCTCTGCTCCCTTTCCACAGGTACCAGGAATTTCAACTCAGTGGGGTCAAAAGAAGCAAGGGATTTCAACTTTTTTTTTACAGCTGACCTTCCCTTCTGGTCTTTCTTGGCAGGTGGTGTCAGAGCTGAGCAAGCGCAGGTGTAAATGTCACGGCCCTTCTGGGAGCTGCCAGTTTCGGACATGTTGGTTAGCAGCCCCTGATTTTCGCCACGTGGGTTCTATCTTACGGGATCGAATGGACCATGCCACACTCTCGGGGCTGGACAACAGAAACTCGGGAGCCTTCTGGCCACGACCCCACAGCTCCCATCTGTCCAAGCATCTCATCTTCTATGAATCCTCCCCTGATTTCTGTGAGCCAGATCCGAGCCTAGGTTCCTCAGGCACCCACGGCCGCCCTTGCGTCAAGAGCAGCCCGCAGCCAGATGGCTGTAGCAGCCTGTGCTGTGGGCGCGGCCACAACATGCTGCAGCAGATGCGAGCTCAGCGTTGCCAGTGCCGCTTCCATTGGTGCTGCCATGTGCAGTGTGAGGAGTGTCCTTCCACAGAGTGGGTTAGTGTCTGCAAATGAATAGAGAAGGCCTGACCCCTTACACCGTGCTCCAGCCAGCCATGTGACAAGTGCCTGCTGCAATATCAGCCATAATGATCGAAGACGAGCTTTAGGCTGCTGACCTGCTTTCGGTGGGTCCCTTGCTCCATCCTGGAAACATACCTGATCCTTCCAAGAGAAGAATTGCTTCCAATAGAGGGTGAGCAGCAAAGAAGAACCCTTCAAAGAGATACTCTTTTTTTTCTTCTCTTGATCGCCAGCTTGGTCCTATCTCAGTTTATTGCAAACTGCCCTATATGATTTCATGGGTGGAGAATAGACTTGATCCTGTCCTGCCCTGCAGGAAGAAACAAACAGAACCAAAGTGGTACAAATTCTATATCGGGGCTACATTTTTCACAGGCTAGAGTCAAGGAATGGAGATGTGTTAAAACCAGCATAGTCACGGAACCTCAAAACTTCTTCTATATAAGGACTTGGAACATTAAAGTTTTAGTTTGAGATTGTTTGCTATTTGCAGCTACCATAGTAGGAGAAATAGACTGGGGGCAAAAATTAGCAGTAGATTTGCAAAAGTTGCAGTTGTTGCTAATAGCACAGCCCACTGGCAAAATTGAATCTAGGGTGCTGTATTGCAAGATTAATTTATTATTTTGCTCTTTTACTAATCTATATTTGTAAAACTGTTTGTTATAGTTAATGGAGGGAAAGATGGTCTCTAGTTTTATCTGGGAAACCTACGTCTATTTCTTTTGTCAATCTGCATATGTTATGTGCTTCCCCGCAGTAAACATGAGTTCCCCACCTCAAGCCCATATCTTCTGTTTGATTAAAGATTTCAGAGTCCATTGGCCAGGACAGATTTTTTTTTACTACCTTTCTCATACAAGTATTTGTTTCTTGGTTAAAATAACATGCTTTTCACACCAAACACTACTTGTACATAATGTATAGTACAGTTGAGTGTTGTAACTACATTGATGTTATTGTGGATTTAAATCTAAGGATTGATTATGTAGTTAATCAATCCTTAGATTTAAATCCACAATAACATCAATGCAATTAGTATGTGGAAAGTTATCACCCAGCCCTCTCCCAGAAAAATGAAATATCTAGGAAATATTGAAAAGGCAGAATATCACATTTCCCTGGATGTGAAAAGGAAGAAACATGTTTTAAATTGAGAGTAGCTCCCTGTAGCGTCCTGCCTCCACCCACTTTGTCAATGGGCCATTAAGAAGGCCAAGCCAGTCCCTTTGCATAATAAAGAGTTCTCCCCTTCAGCTCCAGGGGGATGTGATTAAGGCATGATAATATTGGCCCTTTACCAACTCACCACATGGCATCTGAGAAGTCAACCAAATCTGGATTCAAAACACAGCCTAGAGAGTTGCCCTTTCATGGCCCCATGGGAGTCTGACAACCAATCAGAATACAAGCTCAAGATCAAAGGCCAGAGAAGGCATAAAACCAGGGACTCAGCATCTCAGCCCTTCCTTCTCTTCTTCTCCCCAACATTGAAGCATGTGATCACCTTTTCTGTTCAGGACTCAAGCCATGTGGTCCTGTTGACCATTAAACCATCTTTCCAAGCAGCCTCCATGTCTCCAGTGTCTTTTTCCCCACTTGGAGCTGAACCCAGAAGGGCATTTCTTTCAACAATTGGCGCCCAATGTGGGGCTCCAAGCTAGCCTAACCAATGGATATGGCCCAGGTAAGCCTCCCATGCCGGCACAGACCCCATTGAGTCTGTGGGTGGACTTTATCTTGGTCTTAGCCATTTGGATCTAGGTTTTTAAAGGGGTTTTGAGTTTGAGCTCAAAGGCTGCCTGGAAAGAAGGTGAGTACCTCTAAATTTTAATTCTCTAAAATTTAATTTTAAAACATGGCAAATGTGTGTATGCCTGCATGTGTGAGTGATGATGAAATCTTTCTCCCAATCACAGCTGGATCTTGGTTCCTCTGTGTGTTTTACCGAGAGAGCCTGGAAAGTATTAGAGTCAGGCCAGAGCACAGGACCTTCTGTTAGGGAAAGGAGAGTGTGTATGAAAATGGATGGAAAAGTGAATGAAATTGTTGTTGTTGTTGTTGCTTTTGTCCTGTGAAAGCAAAAAAGCAAAGGCCCATTGGGCGTAAAGAGAGAAGGAGGTGCTGATACTAACTGCAGAGGGGCAGAGGTCCTCCCCGGATCACCTTTTTGGATCCGGAAAACCTTAGCGGAATTCCCTACGAGGAAAGGGGCCGAATACTTCATTGAGGGAATCGAAGTCCTTCCCGGAATTCTTTTCCCCCGAAAACTTACAGCAGGTCATCCGGCTAGACCAAAGTGAGCCATACATGTAAAGGGTCATGGGAAGTGTTAGCTTGTGGGTGACAGGAATTTCCCTTGGAGATTTCCTTGAAGCCTGGGATGCCAGGCACATGCCTATCTTGGTTGGCATGGAGAGCAAGGAAACTGTGTGGCAAATGGGCTTTGCTGAAAGATGATACAGGAAAACTAATTTGGCTATATAAAGGTACTTAAAAGGGAAAATGTTGGGGTTTCTTTTTTTCTCTTGTCTGTTTGTCTCTTTCTCTGTCTTCTATGCAACCACGTGGTTTGTTAAGATTTGTGCCTTCCCTAATTTAACAGATTTGTGCTGGGAATGACTAGGATGTGTAAACCTGAGAGTTCTCTTTTTTCCCCCTTTTATTTTCTCCTTGTCCTTGTGTATATGTGTTCTAAGTCTTTGTGCACCCTCAAGGTAATTGTAACTAAAATGTCTCCAATCCAAAAAGACAAGAATTTTAAATTGTTCAATGAAAGACAAGAATTTTAAATTGTTCAATGAAAGAAAAGAGTAAACTGGCAGAAATCGCCTTCGCTTAGTTTGTCGGGCCCAGAAAACTGAGTGAAGGGGGATGGGAGTCTTTACTTTGTGTTTGTTTGGCCAACAAAAACAGAGTAAAGAGAAGTATTTTTTTCCTTCCTTCCTTCCTTCCCTATACCTTAAAGTAACAACCCAGGAAATGTTTTTAAGTTCATTTGCAAGAAAAGTTTCATCCTTGCATTTATTGTGTGTTTAAATGATTTTACCTGTTCATTTCGTTCCTGAAGCATGTGAATCCAGACCCCATTTCTCATCTGTGATATCCCCATAATGTTACCAGTTTATCTGTTTAGTAACTGATGATTTTATTTTTCAAACTCTGCCTGCAAGCTATCTACCCCCTCATGCCCCTCCCTTACTTCTAATCCTCCAACAATGTCTTTTCTGTGGGGGAGGGGACCTTGTTCTCTAGAAGATTATACTCTTCAAGGTGAGTGTGTGTGTGTGTGTGCGCGCGCGCACACACACACACACACACAGATATATATATAGAGAGGTTTGCCTTCGACCTGAGTAAAAACCCTTTGCACATCTATCTGGCCAACCTACTCTATTGGTCCTAAAGTAGAAACCTGGCCTCCAGAAGGCAGTTTTGATTTAGATTTTGTCAACAAAATTGCTGATTTCTGGCCACCATCAGATGAACTGAAGAGAAGGTCTACCTGAGTTTCTTCTCCAATCTCCTTTGTTGCCCAGACATTAAGAAAGCGTGTGGGCTAACTCCAGACCTCTTCTAAAATTTGTTCCCTTGCCATTAAAAAAAGGGGGGGAAAGCTTCCCAAGGTGTCCACAGGGATACATTAAAAAGCTGTTGCAGCAGTAATGGTTGTCTTTAAAAAGAAAAGTAAAGCTCAACAGCCCCACCCAGATGCAAACGATGTGTTAATGAAAATCTCCATACATCTTGGTCTTTAAAACTATGCCAGCGATTGCTGGGAGATCTAAGAGTTTGGATCTTTAAAAATTCACCCAGCGCTTGCTGGGAGATCCAACTTAGAACCCTGGCCGAATGCAAACAATGTGGGAACAAACATCTCTATACATTGTCTCTATACATCTTGATCTTTAAAAATATGCCCGCGCTTGCTAGGAGATCAAGATAGAAGAGTTTGGATCTTTAAATTTTAGCCAGCGTCTCCAAATTAGAAATGGAACACCCCAGGGCAGAGACAGGTATTAACAATCTAGTGCTTAAGGAGATAGAACAATGGGTGTAACTTTGAGCAAAAGTAAGACATTTAGCAGGTAATAAGGTAAAGCCTGTCTGAATGGGAAGAC
The DNA here is from genome assembly GCF_964273705.1 of Natrix helvetica. NCBI lineage: Eukaryota > Metazoa > Chordata > Lepidosauria > Squamata > Natricidae > Natrix > Natrix helvetica. Next base: position 212,736,545 of record NC_138548.1, on the reverse strand, counting down.
CTAGGTAATTGGACTTGATTAATTTGATGTAATGTCTGTTAAAATTCTTAGGTGTGCATCTATACTAATAATATGTAGAACTGAATGGCATTGGATTGATTGTGATATGTTTGACCAGCTGGCAAAATAAGTAAGCTTCTCAGCTTGGGCTTGAAGCTGTGGGGAAGGGGAGTATAGTTAGGATTTAAACTGCTCTCTGAGTTTTCCCATGCTTGGAGAATGAGCCACATGTTTCCCAAGGAAAGAAAATTGAAGATTTAAAGGGACAGGACCTCCCCCAGGCCTGAAAGTAGTGTTCCATGGTATTTGTGCATGTATGTGTATGTGTATAATCATTTCCAGACCTGGAGGGAAGTTGAGATCCTTTAATAATAGAAAATGGAGCTCATTGGCTTATGTACAGCTCCCTGAAATAGTTGTAATATCTGCTTTGCATGAAGAAAGAATGAAATGGGATTTTTGTATGTGAAATTAATTTACACAAGCAGTCTGATTGCAGTGCAAATGTGAGTATGTTGATGGTAAAAGTTGGTATGAATGTACTTCGATTCCCTTTCATATAAAGAAACAGTAAGTTGCAAGGTTGTTTAATGGTATGTGTGTGTATGCATGTGTGTTATCATTTCCAAACCTGAAGGGAGGGTGAGATCCTCTAATAAAAGAAAATGAAGCTTGGTGGCTTGTGAAAAAAGCTTCCTGGAATACTTATTATGATTGGTTGGCATGAGCAAGCATGAAGGTCTGATTGCAGTATGAATGTGAGTATATGTCCCCGATGCCCCAGGGAGTGATAAGTGAAGGGATCCAGAGACCTGTGATTGCCTGCATGAATCCCCCCCCCCCCTTCTTCCTTCTGGGTCATTCTTTGGAGGGAAGCAGGAAAGGCGGGGAGAGTGAGTGTCTGCTCATTTTTATCATGAGTGTATGTATGAGATGCCCTCAATGATACCTGTGAATGCCTCTATTAATCCCCCCTTCTTTCCCTCCCTTTTGGGTCATTAAAGGGGGCTGAAGTTTTTCTGCTCACTTTAACCACTTTTTTTCTCTCTCTCTCTTCTGAGAAATTTGGAGTAAATGGGTGACCTGCTCCTGCACCTTTACCTTTCACTGTTGTGATCTTTTCATCTGCATATAGAAGTTATGCAGTTACATTTCCTTTTCCTTTTGAGATTTAAAATTCTTAATTAAACCTATAAAAAGAAATGATTCTGAGATATTTTGCTTACATTTGTAAATGTTTTAACATACTTAATGAGAATTTGCTTCCATCTGAATGGAATCTGATATTTTGGAGTGTTGACTCAAAGTACCTCTTTTAAAATTGCAATTGTTTTTTGAAGCTGTTCTTCTTCCCTCCCTCTTTTATGCCTGAGTGCATTTTTAAATGCTTATGAGTCAAGTTGCTCTACCCTATGATATTTTGTTTGTTTATTTGTTTGCAACACAAGTTGTTGTCTCTGTTGGAAATTTACTCATTTTACCAGGGGGAAAGTGTTTCAATCATAGAGGCAGTGGGAATGTCATGTTCCATGAAATTTACATCATCTGCCTTCTGAAATAATGTTTGGATTTCCACACTTGGACAGAATGGGGGAAATTCCACAACATGAGACTAAAGATATGTCTGTAAAGAACTGTATACTTGGTCTCTCCTCTTTTTTTTTAACCTCAGAAACAAAGGACTGCTAGCTCAAACCATAACTCGTGAATTGGCTGCTGGTGGTTGCATCCTGATAAAATCTGACATGAGGGAAAAAACTTAGCCACGCCTGGGACAGACTCTACCAAGCCTGACTGACCACTCTTACTAGCAAGCTAAGCCGAGTACCATCCAGCAGATATGAAAGAACAGACCCTGAGATGGAGAAGTAAAGACCAAAAAACTTTCTTCTATCCCCAGAAGACAGCTGTAAAGACTACGGGGGAGGGTGGAAATTGATTGTAAAGTTTTTTTTCTTTGCTTCCTTCACAGAAATTCATTGTAAAGTTTTCTTTCTTGTCTCATTTATATTGTAATCAGTTTAATGTATTCATGTAAGAATTGTATTTGAGAATGGCTAGCACAGCAAGTTCTGAACACCTTAGATTTCTGTCTAGTGTGAGGGAAATTTTGTCCAAAATGTCTGTATTTTCTGTATTGTAGAAGCAGCTACACACACACACACACACAGAGAGAGAGAGAGAGAGAGAGAGAGAACCTATTCAGAATTAGACTGAAACTATCTCCTTGATTTACCTCCACACAAAGCTTCTCCTAGGTTGATTTTTGCCCTGGCACAAAAGCCTAAGCAGTGATATATCCCTTTTAATCCAATGGGGGAGGGTCAGTTCCCCTCAGGCAATTCCCCCACTTGAAAAGTAGCAGAAAGGATCTTCAAAACTCAAACCCTGACTGTGACTCAAAAAAATGATGTTGCCCAGTAAAGCACGATATGTTGCACTGGTGGTCTCATGAGTAGGAGTTCCCGCGCTTATTGTAATTTTAAAAAATACTAAATAACCTGGATTGCACACTAGTTAAACTCAATTTGGCCTCACTAAAATAAGAGCTAGGGCAGGTTCAAGAACCATCCCTTGGAAATGGGCAGCCTGTAGTTTTTTAAAAGGCAAAACCATAGCTGCAAAGAATTTTGGGATTTCTGCTTGCTTGAAACTGTCTGGAAGCTCACAGAAAGTCATATCTGATACAAATTGGCATGGAAAATTGGATACTCTAAATTTCTTTTGAGAAATTGTGCCCTGGCTGTTAGACCTTCATGGTTGAAAGCTCTCTGGGAGCCACTGAAGGGATCGTTCTGCTGTCTCTCTCAATGCCTTTCCATCAGAAAAATTAAGTCTTTCTGATCTGACAAATTTTAAAGCTTTTGTCAAGAACATGTGCGTTCCACTCACATGTTTTGAAAAAAAAGGAGGGATTGTGGAAAGTTATCACCCAGCCCTCTCCCAGAAAAATGAAATATCCTAGAAAATATTGAAAAGGCAGAACATTATATTTCCCTAGATGTGAAAAGGAAGAAACATGTTTTAAATTGAGAGTAGCTCCCTGTAGCTTCCTGCCTCCACCCACTTTGTCAATGGGCCATTAAGAAGGCCAAGCCAGTCTTTTTACATAATAAAGAGTTCTCCCATTCAGCTCCAGGGCGATGGGATTAAGGCATGATAATATTGGCCCTTTACCCAACTCACCACATGGCATCTGAGAACTCAACCAAACCTGGATTCAAAACGCAGCCTAGAGAGTTGCCCTTGCATGGCCCCATGGGAGTCTGACAACCAATCAGAATACAAGCTCAAGATCTTATGCCAGAGAAGGCATAAAACCAGGGACTCAGCATCTCAGCCCTTCCTTCTCTTCTTATCCCCAACATTGAAGCATGTGATCACCTTTTCTGTTCAGGACTCAAGCCATGTGGTCCTGTTGACCATTAAACCATCTTTCCAAGCAGCCTCCATGTCTCCAGTGTCTTTTTCCCCACTTGGAGCCGAACCCAGAAGGGCATTTCTTTCAACAAGTAAAAATAGAGTTTGGTTTTAAGAAATTGCTCCAGTTAGAATTCAAAAGATTGAGAAGATGTTTATTTAAAAAAAAAAAAAACCCTGTCCATGAAATCAATCTATAGACTAGCTTAAATGGATTGGAAAGCTGGGTTCCAACATAGAAAGATAAACAAACCAGTGTCCATGAGGTCAGAGCACATTACCTGGAGAACAAACTATTGGATGTGGGGGGGGGGGGGGAAATCAGTACCTCCACTGCTAATCTCTAGAAACTAAGCTGGATCAAAATCTACACTTCCTTTGTATTAGAAGGTTTCTTGCCTGGCAGGACTTAAAAGCCAATCTTGGAGGCTTGCAGACTTTTTAGTAATGGAGAGGAGTTTCTTCTATAGTTGTATCAGTGGTGAAATTCAATTTTTTTTAAACTACTGGTTCTGTGGGCGTGGCTTAGTGGGCGTGGCAGGGCAAGGATATTGCGAAATCTCCATTCCCACCCCACTCTGGGGCCAGCCAGAGGTGGTATTTACCAGTTCTCTGAACTACTCAAAATTTCTGCTACCAGTTCTCCAGAACCTACTCGATTTCACCCCTGCTTTGTACTCATGAAGAAAATGTTTTTCAGGACTGACCGTCCTTAGCCATGGAGTCTAAAAGCTGTTTACCTTCCTTTAGGTCACAGAAACTTGATTGGCATAGTATTTGGCTTCCCTATTCATCTTTATTCTGTCTGTTTCAAGTCACTGCCATCCCATAAATTCCCTTCAGGCGAATGGGTGACAAAGCTTAATAGAATTTGCAGAAATGAAGCTTATCCTGGTATGGTGTCCGAATAAAAGAGGAAATGCTATATTAGCAACTGAGCTGAGGGTGAATTAAGCTTTCTCACAAGCTTACAAGGGGCCTCCGACATGCTGTGGTTCACTCTGAACAGGGAAAGTTCTTAGTTTGAAAATGTCTGAGAAATGCAGTCTTGGGCAGAAAGGTAATAAAAAAAGTTTGAAGCCAATTTCTAGAGCAATGTTTCTCAACTCAGCAACTTTAAACTGTGTGGACTTTAGCTCCCACAATTCCCCAGCCAGCATGCTAACCAGGGAAATCTGGGAGTTGAAGTCCACATAGCTTAAAGTTGCTGAGGTTGAGAAACTGCTCTAAAGTAACATTAAGATTGATGAGATGCCACTGCAGGTAAATACTGGGAAAAGGGAAAACGTACCCTATACAAATAAACCTGTCGCTCAAAATATATGTTACAATTTGGAAGCAGTAATGCAACCAGATTGGCTTAGGAGTTACAGGCACATGCCAGGAAGTGTTTGCCTTCTAGTAAGGGGGGGGGGGAAGCATGGACTGTAATAATATATGTGGTTCGTATGGTGTGTGTGTATGTGTGTGTTTGCAACTAGCTTGATATACGAGTGCATGAATTCAAGTGCCAAAACATCGCCTTCTTTGAGTCAAAACCACAGCCTGTGGAAATTCCTGTTGACTTCTGTCAGATCCTGGCTCTGGTCTCTGAGAAAGGCGCTTGCTGCAGTCAGTTCCATGGGGTGATTTACTACGGGGCTGCTGCAAGGCTGCAGCACCAGTCAGCTCAGGATGCTGCAGTTACCTAACGGAGCAGATGCTCCCCAAAAGCTACACTAAAGCATACTGCCACTTGAACAAGAATATGTTTGGATTGTAGTGGTGCTGGTGAGAGATTACCAGCTACTAAAGTGTAAACATATAACAGCCTGAGCCTCTGAATGACAAGCAACCTCCAGAATCCCTCCAAACATTGCCATCAGATTATGCTTTTTAATGTGTAACCGTAATAATGCCTATCCCATGTTCCTTGTTGAGAAGGAGAGGTTGGACAAAGTTCCTCCTTTTGATGCTTAATTTGCAAATCACACTCCTTCCCTTTCCTGCTAGCTTTGAATGGAGGACATATCTACCAGGGTCAGTTTGTGCCAGGGATGGCTAACCTTGTCAAACATTTGAAAAATGCCTAATTTGAGAGTGCTGGCATGTCACATACGCACTTCAAACAAAAGAGAAACAATTTTCTATCTCTCCTACCCTCAAGACCTATGTCATCCTGAACAGTGGCACTTGGCAACAGTGCCAAGGTTAGGCTTGAAGTGAAGGCCAAGACCATCACTGCCACTCAAAAAGATTGCCTTGTGCCATTTCCCCAAGGCACCTGAACCTTGGAGAATGGTGCAATTGCTTTGCAGCCTCCCGAGGATCTGCAATAGGCTGCTTACCCTTCAAGTCCAAGGCTGGAAGTCTTTAAGAAGATGTTGGATAGCCATTTGTCTGAAACAGTATAAGGTTTCCTGCCTAGGCAGGGGGTTGGACTAGAAGACCTCCAAGTTCCCATCCAACTCTGCGATTGTATTTGTATTTGATCTTTCCTTTCTGTTGACAAGCCCTTGTGGCCTACGTGAGACTGCTCCAGACCCCATGAAGCCCTCATTTTTGAAGCAGCTTTGGAGAATGCTTTTTGCAGCCTCTGCAATCTCCAAAAATGGTGTGAAAATACACCCCATTTTTACGTTTTTGGGGGGCTCTGGAGGACATGCAAGAGTATACTCACTTCTAATGTAGCCTCCAAAAATTCCATGAGAACAGAATGTACTTTCAAGAATAGTTGTTGAAGAATGCTGGTGTTTCATCCAAAATGATGTGGCATATCACCTTTGCCACACGCATCATAGGTTTGCCTCCCCCGGGCCCCCGGAAAAATGAAATATCCTGAAAAATATTAAAAAGGCAGAATATTATATTTCCCTGGTCTATACCAACTCTCTTAAGGCCCCATTTATTTAATTGGAACTGGCCAGAATATACCCTATATGGATTGTTTTTCCCATTCAGAGGGATACTTTCCCCATAAGAGTGCACATGCTTGGTAGCTGCCTCACATTGTTTCAAGACAGTGCAACTTCCACGTGGAAATAGCTTCTTCACAATCTAGCAAGGTATGCTTCCTAATGGCACTAGGCTTTCATAAAGCTGAAATTATATTTGCAGCATCTTTCCTTCATATCTGTATGTTAAATAGTTATTAGAGAGTTTTTTGACCTGAAGTGCTTACTGATTCATTACTGAGAGCATTGGGTGAGTAGGGAGTAATATTTTTACATTCTTAGGGGCACTTTTTTACTCAAATGTTGGGGCTCAAAGTCCTGGTTTAGGAGAGAAATCCTTGTTGATGAGGATTTTACCTATAAAACCAGGATGTGAATGGAAAGAGAAGTGGGCAACTGTCTAGAAAAGAAATTGAATACTCTTTATGTGTGTATGTTTCACATTTTACCTGGAGGAGGACAATAAAATAGGAAAAATGAATAGTAACCACCATGCAATATCTACTTTATGCAACTTCTTACAATAAATTTGTTAAGGGGGGAATTCCACCCTGAATTAACGAAGCGTGGACCGTGGCTTCTCCTAGCAGCATACTTCTGAAGACAAGCAAAAATAAAACCCGAAGCAAGATCTAATAAAAACATTTTAATATAAAAGAAAATAAAAATACAAAACTTTGCTAACTCAATTAATTACATCTCTGCAGTTATGTGCCTGCGTCCTTCCCAGGAGAACAGAAGATCAGAAGAGAGAGTAAAGTTGGAATGTGAATGAGCATGCGTACTAAAACACTTGCAGATAAGAACTGGCGCATGCTCAATAAATTTCAGCACAGCTAAGCAAACCAATTAACACAGTGACAAAATTACTCATACATGAGCACCCAAATAAGAAACGTGAGAAATGAAATACATTTTTGAGAACTTGTGATATGTCCACAAGGCACAGCATGCATTCCCAAGTGATGTTCTACCAGATAGCTGAAAGTTTAGAAAACCTTAGAGAAGGTAAAATATTAGTGAACTTCTAACTTCTGTTAAGAAGACCAGAAGCCACTTCTTTATAACTTTTTTTTCTTTTTCCTTTTTCTATTTTTACTTGTTGCTTTCCTTTCCTTACTTTTCTCTTTCAAAATTTGTATTGCTTTTATTCTTTTAGAAATGTCTTTCATAAAAATTTTGTATATATGCATTACACATAGGGATGCTTTGGTCGAGATGAGCAGCATATAAATATGATAAATAAATGGTATATAGACACACATATTAGAATATATGACTGGATAGAGCAAGTTCTTTTTGCATGAGAAAAGTAATGAGGAAAACCTGGGAAGCCTGTTGGTAGAAATAGATTTTGAAAGTAGACCTTCTTTATAGGATACAAGTTAATGTTTTTCCCTTTCTTGCATCTCATAGTGGCACTCAAGGAGAACTAGCTGCTGGCCATCTTTAGTTCCTTAAATTAAGAAATTTCATGAGCTGACAGACCCTAGAGACTGAGTCCATTAAGCCAACCAGAAGAGGCTCTTTATGAAAGAAGGCAGAATTATTTAGCATTCCCCAGTTTCCTCATTCTGGTCCCAGCCCAAGTGGGACCCCCAAGCTGTGAGTCAGGCTGGACCAGGTCTCCTTGCTGAACTCAGCTTGGTCTCCACCCATAACCATGACTTCATTGCACGACTTTCCCTGCACTTCAGCAGGGCGTGATTTGGTTTGCACACAGTCAACTATGTGTGACGGGGTACTTAATAAGAGAGGCATTTTAATGTAGGTGACATAGAGAGACAAGTTAGCATATAGCTATAGAGAGGGACAGAAAGTAGCTTGTCACCCAATGACTACATTAACACCTTCTTGGATTTTGTCTCTTGGTTATCATGCTTATACTGACATGTTTCTTAATTGCTTTGTAACTGACTAGATCACTACAGGCTGCCTTTTCCCCAGTTGCAGCTAGTAGTAACAACTGGCTTTGAATGAAAATCTGTGCTGTGTCTGACACAGTCTTTCCCATTTCTCTTGTGGTGAAAGATTTATAGAGTGACTGCGTATTTTCTATCATTGAAATTTGTCCTTATACTTATAGGGAACAAGGAAGGGGGCTTACTTCTGGGTAGACTTTTCAGGGATTTGTCTGTTTCAACAGATGTTCAACATAGTGGAAATTTTAAAGACTGAGTGTAGTTTTGAGAGAGGATTCACTTCCTGTGGTTTGCATATATATAATTCTCACCCACTGTCATCTCTGGTCAAACATGTTTTGCAGGTTTTAGTGTCTCAAAAACATTTTAGTACAGGTGAAAGTGAGATAGGTGCAGACAAAATGAGCAACTATTCCAATAGAAGTAACCTTCAATTCTTTGAAAAAAAATCTGGTATAGATGTTTCCTTATTTGTCCACACTTACCTACCAAATATTTGAAACCCCTTCAGGCAACATACAGAATGAAATCTGGCTATAGAATCTTGTGGTGGAGTACATTTATTAGAATTTATATCATTCCAACAGTACAATTTTTCTGACAATCTTATTGTCCTGTAGCCCAGGAATACTACTTTATAATGAGTAAGAAGAAACAATTCAGTGATGATCTGTGCAAGAACTTCTGTCTTTTTTCCTTAGTACATTTCTCAGCATGCTTTTGTGTTAGCTATGTGCATGATATAATGGTATAACACTAATACACAGTGAATTTGAATATTACAGCCATAGTCTGCAATTTTATGCATACCTGGGAGTAAGTAAAAGCTCAGTAGGATTTTCTTTTAATAGATTTCTCTAGAACTGTTCTGTCAATCATTAATTTGCTATAGAGTTCAATTATTCATATTCAAATTATGATAATGAACTAGTCAGAGTTAAAGATGTATGTCAATAACTGGATTTATCCATTGAATTCAGTTGTTATTTCAACTGCTTATCTCTAAATTTTTGCCTGCTTCACTGGCAAAAGCTAAGCACATCTTTGTCTGGGCACTATGCCATTAGCAAACTATATATGAATTTTGTGCCACAGAATCTGACATACAGGACATTATTCTAATGTCTTCACAATCTGTCGGCATCATTAAATGTAGCTTCAGAACTTCATGAGAAGTAAATAAAAGTTTCTGCTAGTCAGTTGTGAGAGTGGGATGAGATCCAAAATCTTGCCATTGCAGCAGGAAGAATCTAAAACTTGGAGCAACGCATCCACCTGCAACTGATCAACAGGGAAATGGCTCAGTCCACTTTGAACACTAATCTAAAGGCATGTCTTGTGAGAAGTTGCTGCATCTTAACTACAGTATATGCTTGCTTCAAATCATAGTTGAGGAAGAGGGAAGATCCCAGTGAACACAGGAAATAATAATCTATGACACAACAGAACGCTAAATGTATTCAGTTTTAATTAAAATTAAACTTGTTTTAATTAAAACAAGAACATAAAGCATTCAGAGACCCTACTTGCTAGTTATCCGCACATTATTTCAAGATTGTAATACAGACTGTTTTGGACTGATGTAGGACCTAGTATGTTCATCCCTTCTTAATAGCATGAAGACATGAAATGTGATTTGATGCAGTACTATAATATTAATTTTTTTGATGTGGAAAGCAGAAGGGAATTCAAGTTTCTCTTTCCAACATCACTGTTAAAAGGGATATAAAGCTATCTGGCTGGTGGGTGCAAAGCTCATAGGTTTTTGTGGCATGTGTATATTGAATAAATTTCTCAACTGAGGCTGTTTTCTAAACCATCTATGTAAGTCACGGTTTCCTGAAGACTGTTGCTTTCTTGGCCACAATGTAAAAGTAGCTTGCCACTGTTTGTCAACTCAGAAAGTTCAGATTGCCTCAGAAACTCTTGATACAGTTCTGTGGAAGAATTATTGAGTAAGTCACTTGTACTTCTTTAATTGTCTGGTTTGGTACAGCAACCAAACAGGACAGGTACAAACTTCAATGGATAGCATAAAAAACAATTGCAACTAGTCTGCCTTGCATTGAGGATCTGTATACTGCATGGGTCAGAAAGAGGACAGAGAAAATATCTACAAATCCTACACATCCTGGACATAAACTAGACATACCCTATGACCATCATTAAGTGTTGTACCTTAGGATTCTTGATGAATGAATCTTTTCATGTCTTTTTTATGTACACTGAGAGCATATGCACCAAAGACAAATTCCTTGTGTGTCCAATCACACTTGGCCAATAAAAATTCTATTCTATTCTATTCAACTTCTCCCCTCAAGATGCCACCACAGGGCATTGCATGCCAAAACAACTAGACACAGAGCCAGTTTTTTATATGAACTTTAAACAAAAATAAATTCATGACCCCTTGGATTATTATTATTTTTTATTAAAAGAGTTTTATACAAACAAATTTCCCCCCTTTTCACCCCCCCCCGCCATACAATGTAAATCTCATACAGATGCTATGCCCCCCCAACCCCCCCAAGAATTTTCTCATTCAAATATTATACTATACACTTTACCCCCTCCCCTCCCCCATCTTAAAATAGATTACTCATTCACATATTATACCCCCTCACCTCCCAACAAACATAATATAAGTTTCTCTTAAGGTAACAATAGCCCATTGATCCCATCTTCTAAGTTAGTTGAACATATATAAATCATAATATAAATTTCTCTTAAAATAACAATATTTCATTAATCCCATCTTCTAGTTTAATTATGCATATATATTAGCCCACCCTCCACCCTAACCCACCACCTCCCACTCAAGCCCCACCCCTGGCTTCCACTATACACCACTCTAACATTTCCAAGCAACCCATGTATTATTTACTCGAATCATCTATCAGTCTAAACATTCTTACCTAAAGGCTACATAATAACTCCTAGTCTGGTATTTATTCTGTATATAATCAATCCATTTTACCCATTCCTGTGTATAATCCTCCTGCTTCTGAGCTTTTAAGAAAGCTGAAATTTTTGCCATTTCGGCGATCCCCGCCACCTTCTGAATCCATTGATCAATTGTCGTTAAAAAAACTTTTTTCCAATGTTGCACAATCAATGACCCCTTGGATTATTATTTGAAAGATATTTCCTTACCAGATTTAATACTAGTACTAGTACCATACTAGTTTAATGAAAAGAAGAACAATTTTATAAGGTATTGGATTTGTTCTATTAGTGGTTAGATAAAAACACATGGAAATGAAAAATGTTGGAGAATTTTTTCATACTGTAAGAATAATAGAATGATATAGGTGATATTATAAACACATATTATTATTAAATAGACTAAGAATGATGCAATTGAATATTGGTATATATATAAGAATCTAATATCTAGAATATTTTGTTTAAAATGAAGGAATAACAATGGTAGCTGAACAAATGATGTATAATGATAATAATTCACCTATGTATATTCGATGGACAATCTGTGATTTTATATACAATTGAAAGTGGTGTTGCACAAATGCCTGTAACCAAACAACATGCTATATGTAATTGATGAAGGTTTTATGTTTTATGTTTTGTTTGTCTTTGTTTGTCCAAAAATAAAAAAAACTTTTATACACACACACATACAAAAAGAAGGACTAGGGGTGACATGATAGCGGTGTTCCAATATCTCAGGGGGTTGCCACAAAGAGGGGGTCAAGCTATTCTCCAAAGTACCTGAAGGCAAGATAAGAAGCAATGGATGGAAACTAATCAAGAGAAGCAATCTAGAACTAAGGAGAACTTTCCTGAAAGTTAGAACAATTAATCAGTGGAACAACTTGCCTCCAGAAGTTGTGAAAGCTGCAACACTGGAAGTTTTTAAGAAGAGATTGGACAACCATTTGTCTGAAATGGTATAGGGCAGTGGTCGGCAAGCCGCGGCTCGCGAGCCAAATGCGGCTCTTTAAACATTTTAATCTGGCTCTTCTGTGTGCCGGGCGCCCGCTTCCCTCCCTCCTCTCGGGCTTCGGAGGGAAGCTTCTGCAAAACCCCGGCGAGACAAGTCTCCCAGGCTGTAATTTGCCGAGCTGTACGCGCGCGCCTGTTTTCCACGGCGTGGAGCAGCGGCGAGATTCTGGGCGGCAAGCGATGATTCCGGGGGCCATCAGTGGGGGGGCAGGGTCCCCCCTCGCGTTCCTCATCTTCCCGGATGGCCCCCGGAATCATCGCTCGCCACGCAGAATCTCGCCGCTGCTCCACGGCGTGGAAAACAGGCGCGTGCGCACAGCTCGGCAAATTAAAGCCTGGGAGACTTCTTGTCACTCGCCAGGGCTTTTGAAGAAGCTTCCCTCCGAAGCGTTCCGAGGGAGGGCTGTAAACTTCCCTCCGAAGTCTTGGGAAGTTCTGAGGAGCCCCCCAAGCCAAAACGCCGCTGCCAGGTAGTTAAAAGTACCTCTCTGATTCGTCTCTGTCAGTCTCTCTCTGATTCCCTCTCTCACTCCCTCTCTCTGTTCCTCTCTCTGTCTGTCTGTCTCACTCACACACACACTGTGGTCACCTTGTTGAGTGTTCCAATCACATTTCAAATGTGATTGGAACACTCAACAAGGTGACCACAGTGTGTGTGTGTGTGTGTGTGTGAATGAGACAGACAGACAGAGAGAGGAACAGAGAGGGAGTGAGGGAGGGAATCAGAGAGAGACTGACAGACACACACACACACACACAGAGGGGGAGGGAGGGAGAGAAAGATAGACAGACAGAGAGAGAGACACACACAGAGTGAGTGATTAAGTGAATGAGTGAGAGACAAACACACCCACATACACAGAGTGACAGAGAGAGAGGGAGGGGAGAGAGACAGAGGGAGAGACAGAGACAGACACACACACACACACAGAGTGAGTGAGAGACAGACACACACACACACACACACACAGAGTGACAGAGATGGGGGAAGGAGGAGAGAGAGACAGAGATACAGAGAGACAGACAGATAGACACCCAGAGAAAATGACAGAGGGAGACAGAGAGGGAGGGAGAGAGAGACAAAGAGCCAGAGAGAGAGAGAGAAAGAAAAAGAAAAAAAGAAAGTGGGAGAGAGAGATGAAATTAAAAGCAACAACATACAAACCTGACTTATTCAAACTATCCAAGGAAATGCAAGGCCAATGTTCACATTAGTGGTTGTGACTTTGTCAGTCATTGTCAGGATGTAATTTTCTCTACATTGTAAGGCAAATTTTACGGAATTTAACGTTATCGATAAATAATATCGTTCTAAAGTTTTTATTTTATTAGTTGTGTTATTTGTATCCTCCCCACCTATGTGGATACTTGCATGCGGAATATTCTCAATAAAAACTTATTGAAACTAAAAACAGTGTACCATCCTATGTATTTTCGGTTTTAAAAATGCGGCTCTCCAAATAAATTTCAATCGTGGTTTTGGCGAGATTTGGCTCAGTTGAAAGAAAAGGTTGTCCACCACTGGTATAGGGCATAGGGAGGTAGACTTCCAAAGTCCCTTGCAACTGTTATTCTATTCTATTCTACTCTACTCTATTCTAATTCTATTCTATTCTAAACATATTAAAAAATAAAATAATATAAAGATTCTTCAGTGCCTTCAACAAAGGCAGAGCTTCTAATGTAAAAATCTAGAGAGGTTCAGAAATTTATCTGCCTTGAAACTAGCCCATGGTGAACAGTACAGCGCAGTCAAACGTCAGGAAATGTTTTGTGTACTTTTTGTATTGTGTGATAAAATGTCTTATAGTAATTTTTATCATAAAATGTTATAAAATTTGCCAATTTCATGGCTCCTGGATTTTGGGTGCATTCTGTAAATTAGCTTATTTGAGGTACCTTTGTTGAAAAGGTTTTGTCTTATGATGCACAGCCCAGTTAGATACATGGGTTTTAGTAGTACTGAATATAGATAGGATATCAATTTTTATTCTTCTATGAACTATTCAAAGTCTGATTGTTTAATGGTGCTTATTGTCTGATAAGTAGATTTGATATTATGACCAAACAAAAACATGTCAGAAAAGCTCTTGGGTAACAATTTACTAGTTGCTTGAATTTGCCCACAAATCAGATCACTTTCCAACTTAAAAGACAGATTTGGCAGCAGAATAAGAACACTAGGATTTTCTAACAAGAGCTGGATGTTCTATTTTCATCTTATATGTTGCCCTGGGGTTTTTCTCCCCCACTAGGTTATCAAAAGTTCTCCCCTTGGCTTTAAATTAAACTCTATTAGTTCTTTCTTAAAGAAAATAAAACCATTATTGTAGTCCCAGAATATACAGTCTCAGCCCTGTCCAGTGTGATTGTGCAGCAAGGGTAAAGGATTAAATTGGCTAAACAGACTGCTCGAAGGAGTCTAAACTGAAATGTGTCCTATTGTTAAAGCTGAAGAAAAAAAAATCTTAACATGTAAAAAGCAAAAGAAGGTAAGTGCCTGTACGCTGACATGTGAAAATTGCTGATAAAAGGTAGAAAGTAAAAGTAAAAAAAAAAGAGAGAAATTCTCAAGTAAACATTGAGTTTTGGAGAAGAGCTAGGAGAAATATTTGAAGGTGGTTTGGTTAGGTTGGGTTGGGTTGGGCTAGGTTAGGTTATAATGTATAAATAACTAGGTGATAACCTGGCGTTGCCCCGGTATTTATTTATCTCAGTCCTGCATTAGACAGGAACGGCGATGTCAAGTGGCAACGTAAGTGTGGAATGGGCTGTCTTCCCTCCTTCCATTAACGTCGCCGCAATTCCTGAAGAGGCAATGGCAAGAGCAACTTCTCCTTGAGCCCTGATTTAGGCGACAATTAAATTAGTTAAAAATGTTTTCCCTTTGCCCCCAGAAGCATAATTTCTAATGTTAGATTTTCCCCCTTACCAGAGGGAGCCCCCTTGTGGAGTACTGTGAAGCCATTACCATGGCAACTCCATTGCACTGTACAATAGAAACCATTTAAGGCAGTACAGTAGAAGCCATTTTAAGGCACAAAAGGCTGTATCTTAACAGCACACCCCCCCAGGGGCGTTAGGGGTGTCTTACCCCCCACAGTATTTGTTTCCAGAGTAAGTCATCTGTGTATCAAATTTGGCTGAAATTGTTCGAGGTGTTCCAGAGTTATGCTGGAACACACACACACACAAACATATATCTATATATACATATAAAGATAGATAAGAAATGTTGGAGTAGGAGAAACTGAAATTCAATCTTAACAATCTCAAATAAGCTGATATCATTTTGGAAGTGAAGAAGAAACACTGTTTGGACACATACAGCAGGAGTCATTGGATGGGCCCCAAAGTTTGGAAAAACTAAAGTAGATAAGAGGCTGAGAGTAGACAAGGGGGTTAGATAGCAAAACAGATGACACAAGTATACACTTAACTGATTATTTGCTATGAAGTCATTGTCAACTCTTAAATACAAAGAGGGAATGACTTATCCCCAGCCTGAACCTTTGGATCTTCCAAAAGTGCATCCACCCTCACTGTGTCGAACTTCAGAGGAAGAAAGCATAAGCTGACAAGAATAAAAAAAACCAAACTGATCCATTGGATCAGGAAAAATTAGTAGTAACCGAACAATTGTCTTGCTGGGGTTGGTGTGGTGTGGTGTGGGGTGTGTGTGTGTGTGTGTGTAAATCTCAACAATGGATCAAGACATTCCTGATGGCACCTAGATATTATTAGGTCCAGTGGCTCCAGCCTCATCTAGTAACTAAGGTGTATATAGTCCTTCCCGACTCTAGGGGACGATGCTCATCTCCCTTTCATGTGGCCGGTTCATGTGGTCGGCATGACTAAACACCTAAGGCGCACGGAATGCTGTTACCTTCCCACCCAAGGTGGTTCCTATTTTTCTACTTGCATTTTTTACGTGCTTTCGAACTGCTAAGAAAGAAGCTGGAACAAGCAACGGGAGCTCACTCGGTTACGCGGCGCTAATTCGAACCACCGAGCTGCCGATCTTTCTGATCGGGCACAATCTCTCCAAGCCATTCTGCACACACAGCAGCCCTCCGACAGCTAATAACATCCATTGAAACGACCATCCAAGCCAAGATGCAACTCAAGAACGCCCCTCCATGCGGCAGTGTTCCCCCCCGCCGCCGCCGCCGCCGCCGCCACCGCGCGCGCAGCACGGCAGCTGCTACCATGGAGACGACGGCCACATAGCGTCTCGCGAGATGAACGCCCTCTACCCGACTGGGCGAAGGAGGAGGGGTAGGTGGGCGAGATCTCGCGAGAGCGTCGTGTCCACGGGCCTGCTTGATTGCCGCTTGCCGCCGCCGCCGCTGCTGCTGCTTCCGGCTGGAAAGGGGGACGACGCAGAGTGCAGAGTCAGCTGGGCAAGCAGGAGGCGGAGGAGGCGCGCGAGCGGGGGAGCAGGTGGGTGCTTCTCGAGGACCCGCGGCCCCCTTTCGCGCGGGCGGCGACCGAAGAAGCGGCCGCGGGTGAACCGGAAAGAAAGCGGGGGCTGGGAAAGGTGGGGAGGGAGGCGCGGCGTAGAAGGAAGAAATACCGCCGCTCAAAGGAGAAGGCAAGCTCGGCGGCAGCGGGGCTGGCGTTTGTGGGGGGTGGGGGGAGGCGTTGAAGAAGGCCGGTCGGCGTGGGGCTCCGGCGGAAAAAGTCATTCGGAAACCCAAAGGGCAATGGGGAGAGGCTGGGCCAAAGGCTTTGCACGGAGGCGGTGGAAGCGGGATGGCTGCCGAGGCGGTTATCGTGTGTGGGAGGGAGGGAGGTCGTGCCTATTATGGGGAGTACTGTGGGGGAGGTCGTTCCTTTGGAAGCCGAACAATAACAGGGAGGGGAGGACGTCCAAACGGCTCCAGCCCGCAGCGCCGGGGCCACGGGAGCGCGCGTGCGTGCGCTGCAATTGCTGGGGTGAGGGTGTCGCAGGCTCGGTAGCAACGGAGCGATTCCCAGGCGCGGGTTTCCCGGGAGAAGCAGGGGGGGCTGCGTGTTCTACCACACGCGGGTGGGTGGATAGCACCCACCTACCCCTTTCGGTGGGAGCCGCTCAGACGGGGCCCCGTAAGCTGGAAGGGGGAAGAGTCCGGGTGGGTAGCCCGGACTGTTTTAAGAAGGTTGGTGGAGGGAGGGGGAGGGAGTAACGTTCAGCCTCCCGACTGCTAAGGCCCGGGCGTAATTTTTAAGGTAAGGAGGAAAAAGGAGGGGGAGGGGGAAAGGCTGCAATAATCCCACCAGCGTCGAGCCGAAGAGCGTGAAAGGGGGAAGCGTCTTGAAGAAAAGGGGGCGCCTGGTGCCTCCAGTCTAAGCCGGAGCGGGGATTCTGGCAGGTGGATAGGCCTCCCGGGTTCCAGAAGCTGCCAAGTGAAATCAAGGGAGGTGGAGGAGCGGCCCTTTCCTTGCAGTGGAGAGTTTGGGCAGGAAAGCTGAGCCCTATTGGGACTCCCTTGTTTCTGAGCACAAGCATTAGCCCTATGAAGTGTGTGTGCTTGGCATGGGTTGTGTGACAGGCAGTGCCTAGCACACGTGTCCCCTTGCCTCTGTTGCTTTTCACTAATGTGACTGGAGAAAGGGTTCCTCACAGGACTGAACTGTCCCTGTGTTGACAAGCCTATCCTGCCCCCAGCACCATCTGTGGATTCGTATGTGCTCCAGTTCTCATTATATTGGTCTTATGTATGTTCCTTCCTCAATCTGTAAAGATTCAAAGATTTTTTTTTCTTTGAAGACATTTCTCATCCAAGAAGCTTTGACCCACATCCAGTCAGAACTGAAGAAGCTTCTTGGATGAGAAGTGAAATGTCTTCAAAGAAAAATACAAAAAGTCCAGTTGCCTCCTAAAAAAGCAACCTTCCTCAAAATAACTTTCTAGTGGGATGAAAAATAAGCAATTATCTCAAGTGTAAAGGCCCTGAACTCTTCTAAATTGGATTGCATCTGTGTGAAAACATATCGCATAATCTGAAGCTTAAATGCATTTTTTTATCATCTGTATATCTCTGTCTACTAAGGCCTACTGGCTTTGCCCTTATACTCATATGGGAATACAGAATGGAATATTCCTTTTATTCCTTAAATATTTGGGCCTGGGTTTGCTGTATTAAATTCATGTAATCCACTACTGTATTTGGCCTTACCCAAAGTTGCATACTTGATGAAGAAGTATGTATAATGAGGCTTGATTTTATTTTGTTTTACTTTGTTTTAGAAGTTAATATGCACTTGATAACTTAGGAAGTGAATTGTATATATGGAAGAGCTTTAAAAGAAATGAATGTTGTTAAGCCTTAGAGATGAAAAGCTCAAATGGTATTAATATTCCATGATTATTGAAGAGAAAGCAGAAATTATGGGGCTATTGTAATGAGTTGCTACTTCCGGTTTTCTTTTGGCCTCCAGTTGATCAACTAAGAAAAAAATGCCTAACCTTGTAGAATTGATATATTTCTCTTTCAAGCAACTCCAATGCTGTAAATATAGACAATATTATGGTAAAATGAATGGTAGGTAAATAGGCTTTGTTAAATTTTATTTGCAGAAGGTTTTAGGAAAGCAAGCTTTCAGTTCATGTCATACTTTTTTCCTTTTGCTTGAAATTAACAGGTAGCCTTGGAATTTTTTTTCATCCTTCCAATGTTTTGGACATGCCCCAGAGCTGCTTGAAAAGTTAGCAATTTCTAATCTTTACTGTCATTGAGTGAAATTATTAAAACAATACAAACAATATATTAATTATATTGTAATTCCACTTAAATTTAAATAATGTCAAAGCATTGTTTTGTCCTGTACCTATTTGTTTGTCAGAACACTTTTTGGAGGTTAGCCTCCAGGTGCTACTCCCTTAAAGTAAGCCCTCAGCTTGAAAGCAATTGTGCACCCTTATATAAGAGATTTTCTGATGGCAACTTGTGTTCCCATGTTAAATATGTGTGTGAGTGAGTTAAAAGAGATGCTGCACCACAGAGAACTTCCCTATATGTCTTTGTATTGTCAATCACTGAGAGTGGTTTTTTTATTTCAAGGAGTGCCTATTGAATTTGAGTTAAAGAGTTTTGTGCTTAAGTGTCTGAATGTATTTGGTCTTCAGAAATGTTTTAGAACCAGGAAACCTCATAGAAGATCTATAAGAAGGTGCATAATTTATCTTCTACTCTAGCTTACCTTCTTGTAGGTCTGCTAATACAAAGCTAGATGCTCACTCTTGTCAGTTCTAGCCAATCTATGAAGTGTAGGGATTGATGGGAAGTTTTATAGTATTTGAAGAGCCACATGTGCTCCTCTCCTCTGTGCTAGCCTATAAGTCCTTAATTCTCTAGTCTCAAGATCTATTCCTGTGGTTCTGTTGATCACCCTAAGACATTTTAGGGAGCGCTATTGCTTCTCCAGCTAATAGCCTTTTCCACGTTTGTAGGACTTTGACACCAGCTGGACAGAAGAAGCCTAGTCCTGCACCGTTGAACTTGCTGCCATGGGGAACATATTTGGCAACTTGCTGAAGAGCCTGATTGGCAAAAAAGAAATGCGAATCCTTATGGTGGGTCTTGATGCTGCTGGGAAAACCACCATTCTCTACAAGCTGAAACTGGGAGAGATTGTCACCACTATCCCTACTATTGGTATGGCTGCCTTGTTTTTGGAAAGTACTTTCCTTTCATTTCAAAAGTGGAACTGCCAGCATGAGAATGGTTGCAGAATGAATCTGGACTGTCATTTAAGGCAGTAGCATAATAAAATATCTTATTTCCCATGGGACCTTTCCTATGTACTTTCCAGGGATTTTGTGTCAATTTCTGTAAAGATTTGGCATGTTGTAGGCATGTAATCCGATAAATGTAAACAAGCTTTCTCTGTCCTGTTGATTGGAATTATGGGAGTTGAAATCCAACACATCTGGTGGGCACCAGGTCAGGTTAAGGCTGACTTAAAGTCATTTCCTTGTCATTTGTCATTTGAACTACTCTTTTTTTTTTCTCTCTCCCTGATGTGGCACACATTAGACTTAATGAGGGTGACTCAGTACTGGCAGCAGTTAGATGAAAAATGAAACACACACATGGGCAAAACCTGCCTGTGATGCTATTGGCTTGCCTATACTTGATTTATTATTGGTATTTTATGAGGACTACTAGGGCAAAGTCTGCCAAATAGTGAATATTTGGCTTCTAATCACAAAGTCATTCTGAAAATGCCTTTGTGCAGTAAGAATGTCAGCCAGATCTTTCTGAAATGATCTAGAGATCTATCTGATCAGAATATCTTAAGGGATTACCTTCATCCTTTTAGAAAACAAAGAGCATGCAACCCCCATAATGAAATACCCTTCTTCCATGCAACTGCTGCTCAAAGATACTCTGTTTTGCTGCTTAGAGGCTCCATTTCACCCATCATAGCCAATTGCTATCAAAATGCCATTGTTGTCTCTGAGTACAACAGAACTCTCTTGTTCCCTTTTAATGATGAATGAAATTGAGCCTAACGTGTTTGCAAAGAGAAGTTTGAAAACATAGCATTGTCATAAACTAAAGGGCCTCCAAAGGTGTTTGGAGTGCAATTGCCTATATAATGTTGCTGCACAGGCTCCATTCATTAGAAGTGCTTATGTTGGACCCCTGTGAACAGATTGCATAGCAATGGTGCTTCATGGATTGCATCTTTTGATTTTTATCCAAGTATGTGGGAAAAGATGACTCACTTGTGAGATTACTGAGAGCTAGTAATACTATGGGGCTTCTAGTTGCTTGAAACCTGCTGTTTTTCCACAGCTGGGATTCTGATTGGGGATGTGGTACGCTTTTAAGATCTCTCACTATAATGTGTTTATCAGCAAGTACTTCTTGTTGATGAATGCTGAAGCGTAAGGTCCTCTTTTTAATTCTAAATGTAAGCAGGATAATTATCTCCTTTCATTTTTACATAGAGATGGCATTAGATGGAAAAACAGGTCTGCCAACTTAATCCTGGTACAGCACATCCATCTGCACTTTTATAAACATAGGCAAAGTCCTGTTAATAGTAGAGATGTTACTTCTGAATATGAAGACTAGCTGTGACCTCTGTAATGCCTGATTCTCAGTCCTGCTCTTGGATGTCCCTTCATGTTCGTGTTAATTGCCAGAGTGGGCTACATTTCTGCTGTGCAGCCCAAATCCTGACTGTGTTATTCTTCCTCAGGGTTCAACGTTGAGACAGTTGAATACAAGAACATCAGCTTCACTGTATGGGATGTTGGTGGCCAGGACAAAATACGCCCCCTCTGGCGACACTACTTTCAGAATACCCAAGGTATGGGAAGGGAAGACTAAGAAGGAAATCTTTTCTTTATTGGGACTCTAAGTGCTTTCCCTTTCTCCCTGCTCTTCACACTAGCAGGTATTTAAGGCTCCTTTGCTTCTTAATTAGAAATCCATTTGAAGTTGCTGCTGTTTTCAGAGGTAAGCTCTTGTGCGGCACTTAAAGATGTGCACCCACCAGATAATAATAATTCCCTATTCCAGGTATCTTTTAGCTGACATGGCTTTATTAGGCGATGAATTGTTTTATTATATGGCTTCATTGTACTGGTACTGTTTCTATTTTGAAAAATGTCTTGAACCCATATAAAGGCAATACACATAATAGGTCCAAACATAGTCACAAGTAGTCTGTTAGCTTGCTTCTCTTTGCACTTTTGTGATTTTTAAAAGCTTTCATTGATCGGTCTGTTTTGTAAGCCAGCTAGAGAATGTTTTATTAGGAAGAGCATTTGAAGCCTTTGACACATTCTTCACAAGGGAAGCAATGATTAAGCAGTAGCTATCTCTCCGTTTCAAAATGAAGCAGTGATTTATAAGCAGCCAAGATGCTCAGCAAGTTTATGTGTCTGATAACACTGCTATTTGTTTCTTTGTTTCTTTTTTTCCCATGAGATAATTATCTTGGAATCTGCTGAGATTTAAACTTATGCAGTGGTCATAAGTTATACTATGGTATGCATAGATTAAGAATTATGAAGTCCTTAACTGTGTGGCAGTGAAATAAGCTTTGCAACTCAACCAAAACAAACCCTCGTTCCTTTAATTTTCAAGGCTTTAAATAGCTACTAACTTCAGGCAAATTAGGAATTGCATCTAATTGACCAAATGCCTTTTTGCATTTTTTCAGACTTTCTGTTCTGTCCACAAATTACTTATTCAGGCATGTGTGAGCAAGCTAGATACATGGGGAAAATATTTGAACTAGTTGTTTTTTTGTCTACCTTGCAAAACTGGTGTAGAATAACCTGCTTCATAGTGGTTCTAATCTGAGTTACTCAGTATGATCCAGTGGAACATTTCTGGCCTGCAGAATTAGGGTTTTATGATAATCTGATACAGTTTGAAATCCATGGACTACAAAAGAACTCTTGTTTTCTTAAATTTGGCAGCATAACATGGGCTTCTTGGTTAAGGTATGATCGGACTTCTGTTTGCATTTCTTTTTGGGGATTGGTTTGTAAGGCAATGTCCTTACTCACATAAGGGAAGAGTTAAAAAGCTGGTCTTTTCATTTAGTGCATAATTCTGCCAGTCAAGTGTGAAAACTAGGCCAATTCATCTATTTAGGACAAGGGAAAAGTAAAAATGTGATGTGATAGTCAGCCCAAAATTATGGTAATCTAGTAAATTTATTGAGTCTAAACTTTTGGAAATGTGACTTGAAGTCCAGTGGATTTTTTTCTTCTTCCTATCTTTCTTGTTTAGTAAATAACCTGTGAGCTTCCAAGGGAAAGCCTTTTCTTCCTCCTCCCATTAAAAAATTCAAAGTGGAGGCTATTTCATATCCTTGCTTTTCTTTCTAAGTTTCCAGCACTTTTGAGTGACCGATCTGCCCATTGTAATAATCAGAACTTCTGATGTGTTAATTGTGTTCTTTTGAAGGAGTCATAATTCCACCTTCCATATCTTCATACTTTGCGCTACAAAATACCTAATTTCTTTTAATCATATATTTCTTCTGTATTCTTAAATGAACAGACATGTTCTCTTTCAGGCCTGATTTTTGTAGTGGACAGCAATGATCGAGAACGAGTAAATGAGGCACGTGAGGAACTGATGAGAATGCTGGCAGAGGATGAGCTGCGAGATGCCGTTCTCCTTGTCTTTGCTAACAAGCAGGTGAGTCTGGAATGGTCCGACTGCCTTGAAGATTAGGCGGGTTGGTTCCAGGTCAAGTCTGTTTGAGGCAGAAATGTTTGGCAGGTCTCCCATCTATGGAGAATAGTTGATAGTTGCATCCAACCTAAATACATTCTGTCTACCAGTTTGCTGTGGATCAGAAATAATTTTGGTAATGAAATTTGAAAAGGGCACGTAGCATCTTTTTCTGTTGATGGTTGAGCTTGGGATTCACAACATGTTACCCACCTATGCGCTAATTCAGAAGAAAACCTGTTTGGGAAGATGGTAGGTGTCTTGAGAATCACACTCCTTCAGGAGAGAGGATTTAGGGTTCATTTGTGAGGTATGTAAGGAAGGTAGAGCACCATAGCTGTAACTACTTGTTCTCTATTCCATCCAATGCATATGTCCACACTTGTCCATCTACTTTTGCTCTGTAGAGAGTCCAGTAGAAGCCTTAAGAGAAATACTCAGAAAGGATTAGAAAAACGAAAAAGGGCAGAAAGATTCCTTGAGTCCTGGGAAATGAGTTGGAAAGAGGCTTAGGCTGGCCCAGAAGGGAAGGAAAAAACACAACTAATCAATCCCAGTGATCTAGGCAACCTTAAAGGGCTGACATTCCTCCCATTCCTCCTTGTCATTCTCTTCTTTCCATTCATACTTTTTCTCCATACATTATGAAGCAAGTCACTATGAGGTAGTCCTCAACGTAAGGCCACAATTGAGCCCAAAATATCTGTTGCTAAGTGTGACGTTTACGAAGAGAATTTTGCCTCATTTTATGACCTTTCTTGCCACAGTTGCTAAGTGAACAACTGCAGTTGTTAAGTTAATAACACTGTTGTTGAATGAATCTGGCTTCCTGATTGACTGCTTGTCAGAAGGTCACAAAAGGTGATCACGTGACCCCATCATAAATATGAATCTACTGCCAACTGTCTGAATTTTGTGACTATGGGGATGCTGCAATGGTCATAAGTGTGAAAAACAGTCATGTCACTTTTTAGTGCTGTTGTAACTTCAAATGGTCGCTAAACAAACTGTTGTAAGTCGATTACCTGTATTAGATGTCCTAGCTGTGAAGCACCTTAACCATTCATTATAAATTAAGTACCATATCGCCACATCATCTCTTCCCCAAGAAGAAAATAGGTGGACCTTAAATGATACCTTATTTAAAAATCTTGGCAAAGAAAGCTGGTTCATTTCCTATAATCTGGTGCAGTGTTCACTCACAAGTTCCCAAATAAAACCCTTGTATATGTACAATCTCAAAGTTGAACTCGGAATTCTTCAAGTCAAAGATGCTTTTATTTAATAACACACACCAAAAAGTTTCTGTATAAGGTGCAGTTAATTAAGAGACATTCATATTGGTCTATTTAACATTGACACGTACAGTTTCTTTTTGGTAAGGTATATCATTCCATGTACGTTTCCCTGTCTTATGAATGTTGAAAAGCAAGCCCAACTCTTTCTTTGTGGCTGCTACATTGTGTAGAGCCTCTTCCCAGGTAACTTAATAGGGCGACAGGAAGTAAGGCATGCCCTGTTCTAAGTCACTGCTTTAGTGAGTCCTCTTGATAAATTACTGACCCATTTGGCTATAACACAAGAATTATCAAGAATCCTCTTATTTGCAGCCCAGGGCCATTTCAATTCCCACCGTCAAAAACTGGTTTTTTGTATATGTATTACCTTAGATTGTAAAGCTTTTCCCTTGCTACATTGTGTAGCTGGCCAGTGTGCAGATGTGCTTACAGCTTACACATCAAGTGATGTGGGAAATGGGTACAAATAATTCTTTCCCATGGCAAAGAGTTGATAATAATTGTGCCAAACGTGTGCAGATGCGTTTGCTTCTTCGATCAGTTGCTATTTCTATTAAGAGAAGTTGCTGCTACCTTGCTTTGGTGCACTCTTCTGTGTTAGTCTTTAAAACAAATGGTCATGAAAATGCTGCTGTGCAAGTGAGGACAACTGAAAACTGAGGGAAAACAAATCTCACTCCTTGGCAGCTGTGTGCTGTAGAAATGCCCCAAGACCAGCAACTCTGGGATTGACAGTTAAATTTGGTTTCTGAAGGGGAGTCTAGGGTCTGTTCAACACTGTTTATGATCCCCTTCCGTGGGGAAAATATGCTTCACAGTGGATGCTGTAACTTTGCTATTCCTTGGAAATTAAAAACAGATACTAAACAAGGTTTAATTTCAGGCTCTGATGCCCTATTATTAGCAAAAGCCATATAAGTTATGCAAAATAGTATTGTTTGAACTATGTCTGCCCTATTCCCCAGCTTGCACATATGAGTAGAATGAAAAGGAGCATGTTGATACGACCTAACATTGAGCTATCATCAAAAGTTTCTTTTAAAGTGAAATGGGGTGGGGATTTGCCCAGATGCCTCTTCCCCCGTCATTGACTTCTTCATGTGGCACTTGGACAGAAAGTTGACACATGATTACTGTGTACCGTTAACAGTTTGTGCAGCTTCTATTCTGTGACAACACCAAATATCTTTTCATAGAGTGCTTGCTTGGGAGTAAATCCTCCGGGTAAAGCAACTGGATGAACGTGGTAGTAGGAAGGCGAGAGATTGAACTAAGAATTCATTAAAAAAAAGATTTTAAATGTCATCTGCTCACATCACTGAGTAGTACAACGCATTAAGTAAGTGCAAACTTCCTCCATGCCAGCAATTGGGTTTTTTAAATATAAAATCCTTCCTAACTAGGAGAGGGAGGGGATTGGTTGTGCAATTCTACAATGTGGGCTAGATATTTGAGTCCTTTGGGTAGGGCAGAAGGCAATTCCAAGAGCAATTCTTATGAAAGCTATTTTAAGGTTGATATCTCTGCTTTGGTAAGCTTTGTGCCTCAAAATTGCATGCTTAGGTTTCTGGGATTTGAACTCAGTAGAGACCTGGAGGCCATGAATGAACTCCCCAGTCTACAGAACCTGATGACAAATCAAGAAAGCTAAGAATGAAACGGGAAAGAGAAACTTATTATAAGGAGCAGTTGGAGAAGCTCTGCTGGCCAAAAGTGGTCTCCTTCAACAGATTCCTACCAGCTCCCTGCATGGGACGGGTTCAGCTCACCCCAAGCAAAAGAAGGCATAGGCTCCTAACCAAATCCAGAGGTTACTTTCTGAGCACCCCTTTTGTTCCAGGGTCTTCATTTTGAAGGTCTTGGGGCACCATTGGCCATATTTAGTTTCTAATCTCTTTCATTTCTGCCTCCTTTCTAGGACCTTCCCAACGCCATGAATGCGGCAGAAATCACGGACAAGCTGGGCCTGCATTCACTGCGCCATCGTAACTGGTACATCCAGGCCACCTGCGCCACCAGCGGAGATGGCCTCTACGAGGGCTTAGATTGGCTGGCCAACCAGCTGAAGAACAAGAAATGAGTGCAGGAGGGAGAGTGGTGGGCGAAGCCCCTCACTGTTGGTTCTACTTTGGGTTGATCCCCTCCCTCCTGTCCTTCCCTGTCACACCCTTTCTTCCCTGTTGGGTTTGCTTTTCTTGCCGGCACCGGTTGCTGTTGGGGGTAGGGGGTGGGAGGGGGATGGTTGGGGCTAACTTTTGATTTCTCTCTCTCTCTTTCTCATGTTCTGGTTCTACCAGGATTTTTTGCACGGTCTCTGTGTGTGCGCGTGCGTGTGTGATAAATATATATATAGAGATAATAAAATATATGGGTGTGGTGGGAGGGTTGGGACAAGTGGGAGTTGGATGCCAATTCTGTGGCCTTTCTTTCTTTCTTTCTTTCTTTCTTTCTTTCTTTCTTTCTTTCTTTCTTTCTTTTTTTCTTCTTTTCCTCTCCCCTATCTTTTAGTTGGATCAATTTTTGTATTTTTGGTGGTCTGTGAAATTTGGCTCTCTTTGTTCGGAGGTGACCAATATTCTTCAGTGGCAGCTGCTTCTTGCTTTTGTGTGCTATTGGTGCAGGTTGGTGGAAAACTTCTGTGTCATGAGGCCAGGAATAAGGGAAGTGGTGTGTAGCCTCCACATGTACAGGGGCCGAGGGAGACAATGAAGGAAGAATTGGGGGTGGGGGGGGGGGGGGAAGAGTAGAAGGATTTTAGATTCCCCAGACTAGACTGAGTATGCTTGCTGTCCTATCTGTATTAGCTAGCTCCCCCTGTTGGCATTAATGAGATTGCAATCATATTGAATGTCCTGCTCTTATTTCTTGCTACCCATTTTATCACCTGCTGCTGATGAGCAGGATCATTTGCATTCCAACCTCTTAGACCAAATGGCACTAGAGCCCTGAATAATGTCTCCTAAGCCATGCAAAAAACAAAAAAAAAATCCCTTCTCCTCGACCTCTCCCTACAAGGGAATCAGCATTGATGGGTTTCTGCAGGAGATTTTTGGGACCAGTCGCTATCAAAAGCTACCTGAGCAGATGTTAATGCCACCCTTGGCTACCTGGCCTGGACTTTCCATCCAAGGGATGTATATGCACACCTGCAGGGGCATCCCAGCTGCTAAATGTTTCCACCAACCAACTTGCTATTTCTCTTCCCCTTGGAACTCACAGAGGAGGGGGCTCTCTCATGGCTGCCCTGTTGCATGATATGACCCCCAGTGGAGAACCCTCCCTTCCTCCCTCTGCCGCCCTTGGATTTGTACTCTGGGCCATGAAGGTTTCTTTTTCCCATGCTGGGGGAAGTGGCAGAGTCAGGGTTTTTTTTCCCCTCCCTTGTTAATTTTGGGGAGTAATGATTGTATTAGGGTCAAGCCCAGGTCACTGCATGTAACTTTCGGGTCACTCCCTGCCTCTGGACAGTGTTGGTACTGTGTATTCCCCTCCCCACTTCTGACAAATGTGTATTTATTCCTCTTTTGCTCTCTCCTTGCCACCTCCCCCTCAAAACCTCAGCCCCATTTGCTTGGTGTAAGTGGTTTCCTTTCCCCTTAGTTCTGATTTCTTCATACCTTGGGCCATGGCTCCCTGTTTGTGTTTTTCTTGCCCCCCCCCCCCCCGCCCTTCTTTCAACAGTTGGATGCACCATGACCTCTGTGCACTCCCATTGGATATTAAACTCGTTTTATGTAGCTACTGTCTCCTATCTGCTCTTTTTCCATTGGTTGGTATGGGGGAGGGCGGATGAGCGTGACACCGTTCATAACTCAGAATGGTTGTTTCCTTTCTGTTTCTGTCGTTGGAACACACAGCTTAGAGTCTTAAGGCAAATCAAACATTCAGTAGGAAATGCAAGTTCTCTGAATTGAGATTTGAGCATCTCCTGTCTTTTCTCAGCCCGAGTTGAGCATTGAAAAATCTGTTTTAAGAGTTGTCTAACCTCTGGGAGCATGGCATGAATCAAAGTGCTTGGGTGGGTTAAGTGGTTCCGTGTAGAGGATGCTGGGCTTCTACACATGACCAGAACACAGTGATCTTTGCTTCCTTCTGCCTCTCCCGCTGACAACTCCATATTAACTGGTGACTTTCACTTTGAATCTTTATTTCTCTTCCCCTTTCTTTCCCCCCCCCCCACCTCACATTTCCTGCCTTCTCTTTAGCATCAAGGTCCTTTTGGCCAGAGTTGGGTTGCTCAGGAGCGGTGATGGACATGCAGGCACTATTTTAATTAGAAACAGCTTAACAGAGAGCTGCATTTCTCTGAGATGGGGGTGTCTTTAATCCAAAGTGGCATTTAGCCTCCTCTCTTCCTGTATTGAAGAGAGATATTGGATGAGTTGCTAAATCCCATTAGTTACTAATCCAAGAAGGCAGCTTGTCCACGCTGAGGACATCAGATTGGGCTCTCTGTTCCGCTCATTGCTCCAAAATGAGGACGCATCAGGCCCTAAAATTGCTTCCCATACCCAAACCTGCTTGTCTGCATAAGAACCTTGTCTCCTTGTTTGGTGCCTGTGAGAGAAGCTGATTGAAGAGGCCTGAAAGGGAGGTAACAACTGTGTGCTTAATCTGTACAGACAGAAAAGCTTTGTTTCTTCGTTTCCTTGTGTCCTGCCTTCCACTGTCAATTGTCAAATAATCATGAGACACTGGAATGCCGAAGTCCCTGAATTCTGAGACCAGCTTTCACTCTTAGAATTTCCTATAAAATTCTTTTTTTCAGGAGGGCTATCCGTCCATCTGCCCAATTAAAACTGGCATTGGGATTGTACAACCCCTGAAAAGACCTTTTCTTTAAAAAAATCTATTTGAAATCAGAAAGGCCCCAGATTGTCCTTGAATTCCCTTTGCATAGCATGAAATTCTAGGCGGTGTTAAATTGTGTGCATTTGAGCTGTGTGGCATGTTAATGGAATCTATGGACTAAATACTTGAATATATCCAATATATATCCTTCAGCCTGCCCATTACAGGGAAATATTCTGGATGTACGTTATCTTAAGGAAGCTGAATTATTTTTAGGAACCTTGTCATAAATGGGACACTGACTAAAATCATTTATTTCATATCCATTCTGCCTTCTCTATTGGTGCAGGAAAGTCTCATCTGTTGACAGTAAATTGGGTTATGCCCAGGGAGTTCACATAAGCACCCTCAAGGAATTGGAAGAGTCCTGAATTTGGCAATTCACACGGTCTCTCTTTTCAGCATGAATCTTGAATTATGTTTTTGGAGTTAAAAGTTTGCTGCCCCTTACTCAGGCTTTTGAGCTGCCCTGTTGCAATTGGAGAGATCATCCCATTAAACATTGTTTAAAATAATTGAATCTTGTCTCCTTATCACATGGAAGTAATTGAAGTAGCCTGCTAAAAAGGCTGTGTTCCTCAAATAACAAAGAGCAGCATGACATTTAATTAGAATGCTTGTAGTTCATTTCATGATTCCAGGACAGCATGCAATATTTCTATACTCTCTGCATCATTGAAAATGCTTTAAGCCTCCAAGAACAATGGCTTGTTCTTTCGTCACAAAAGAAATGTATTCCCAGTGGCAGAAAATTTAAGAAGGTGTGCTGAGTTGGTTCCCAGCAGCCCATTCGTCATATATTATGAGAGAGGGGGCTGTAATTCAGTGGCACCTGAGTGGTCATAGTTTCCCACTTTATATTTAGTCATGAAGGCTCTGCGTTATCCATTGTGGCTCCATGTTGGATTAAATATTTTTTTAAAAAATCATGCAAGCAGGGTCAGGGATGGTCCTGAAGCTATCCATGTTTAAAGAGCCCCCTTATGACTGACAATAGGCCCAGTCTTCCTTTTGTTAATAGCGAATATGCCCTTTGTTTCTATTTAAATTGTTTCCAAGATTAAATCTTCCACACATTTGAATTGATGAATGAAAATATCCCATATTTGGTGTCTCTTTTTGGCAAACCATAAATTGCAATTCCAGGCAAAGATGAGCCAGAATTTGAAAGTGACATTGGAAGTATTTGATGGCTTTAAATAAAGCAACAATCAGGAAAAGCTGGTTTGGAAACTTGGGAAATAAATTATATCAATATATGATATAATAGTGCTGGCTTGAAAAGCAATTGTTAACTAGTGTTGTAGGAAATAATGAGTGGCCCTGAACATGCATTTTCTTTACTCCTGGGCTTTTTAGTGGCAACTCTGAATAATTGCATTTTGATAGTGGTTCCTCTAAGCAAAAATCCCTTTTATACACAGGAGCCTATGACTTAACCTCAGCAGGTGATGAAAGATGGAGAGTAGCAGCCAGGGCTGGTCCTGCACATTCATTCATTATGGTTTATGGTTTGGGAGGTGATGGAATATAAAAGAGAATTCCCATTAATATCATTCAGACTATTCTGGTGGTCTTGCATATTGTAATTTAATGTGCAATTAATTAGGTTCCATTTGTCTGTTTACTTAGCATCGAAAGAAGAGAAAAACCTTGCTTAATGTATGGGTGATTTAATAACTTTTAAGAAAAGTTATGCAAGTATTGTTTAGAATGAGTTGTCAGATTATATTATTAGATATTCAAGAGAATAAAGAATTGAAATATCCATTACATCTATATCAGTAGGAATACAATAATTCAACACTAGTACTGTGCATACCATGCATATCTCTGGAAGGATTCGATTAATGCCAGAGATAAGCTCAAAACACAAGTTCATATAATGTGTCATCATTGCTTCTGTTGGCTGCAAGGTATGTTTTGTTTTGAAAAACCCATTTTTTTGTGAACGCTCCCATTCCAGTTATATTGGTAGTGCCTAAAATAACACGGAGAAACGATTATTGTTCCTAAAACTATTACAAAACGTTCAATAAGACAAGGTCTGAAGGATTTCCACTTGTTACATAGTAGTCTGGAAAACATTTCTTTCCATATTTGAATAAATATTGCCTGGAATCTAAAATGGGAAACTATTCAGAGGTTTAGTCTGCGTGTGTTATTCTATGCATCTAATTGTCCATCACTGGCTTAAGCTAGTCAATGCAGTGGGGGACATTTTCCTGTCATTGATATTGGAATAATGTTCAGTTGCCAAGTTCATATGTACAAGGTCTCTTATCTTTTCTTCGCTCTATGGGTATAGTCAAATTCTGTACAGTCAAGGACTCTACCCTGTGTTTCACCTCAAGCAACGAAGTGTTTTGGGCTGTATGTGTGGGTGTACATCAGGCACACACCAGTGAGTCACAGCCAAAGAGACCTTGATTGGCATCCAAACCAATTGCTTTCAAGTAGGTGTCTCCATCCAGGCAGGCCTAAATTACTTTGAGTATATGCTGCCTCCTTGTGGGAAAATCAGGGGGGTTAATTCATGGATGATTTTGATTGCTAGGCACATGACATGGGAATGTGTGACTTTCTCTTCTTTAGAAGATGAAATAATACAGAGAAGAGCTGTGTTACTCAGAGAGCACCTGCTTTGCCTGCGAAAACTTCGGTCCACCAGACTTTAATATTTTAAAGATTTTTTTCACTTTAAAAATTGAAGGGAGAAGTAGCATGTTGTAAAGCACCAAACTTCTATGTACAAAAACGTTATTTTAGCTGAGCTCAGCGTATGACCTGTCAGGTCTTCCATGTTTGACAATTATTCACAAGATGTGCTTTGAGCCTCACAACAGTTTGATACTCTTTCTGGTCATTTAAGACAGCCTGATTTCTCTCCCCACAGTCTTTTGAACCTGGAGAATAAATTCTTCTTTTCCACTGCCTTCACTTCTTTGGGTCCTTTTTTGGCCAGGCTTATGTAAAACTAGGTGTGAGGGGCAACAGGTGCTTCATTGTATAGCAAAGAGATGCTGCATTCACCTGAGATCTGAAGCATTTCTTTCAAACATTGGAAAAAAGCCATTGTACAAAAAGTGCCTGCATTTCAGTTCTTTCTTTGGAAATGTGCCGTCACCTGTCTTGGGAGGGGAGCAGTGTAGAGAAACCAAATATAAAGGGAAATGTTGGAAAGCATCTCAAAAGAGAGAGCCAGTTTGGTGGTGTGGTTAAAGCACCAGACTAGAAATTTAGGCACAAAGCCAGCTAGATGACCTTGGGCCAGTCGCCCCCCCCCCCTCCCAGCCCTGGGAAGGAGGCAGGGGCAAACCACATTTGAATTCTTGCCAAGAAAACTGGAAGGACATGTGCAGGAAGTCGCCAGGAGTTGACACCGACACAAAGGTGCACACAGTTTTCTCATTGGCTGCCATTTTGTGAATAGTTAAGAGCACCTCAAACATGCCCATTCAACCACGAAGTTTCTAAACAGCTGCTGTTACTCCAGGTGGTCGAGATGCGTTCTTGGAAATGTTTTCTAAGTTAAGTTTTTGAAATGTAAAAAGTCAGAATATGGAACCCGGTGGCCACATTGTATAGTAGACCTTACAATATGGATTAGATAGGGCAATGGTTTGGTTGAATGCACAACAATGTTATCACATTAAAAGCATAAATGGAGACTTAAGAATTATTCTATGCATGTGAGTGGAAGACATCTCCTTTTCAAAGAAAGCTTGCTTATCTTACCAGTAAGGGAAGCACTGATCAATTAAAAGAGAGCCAGTTTGGTCTGGTGGTTAGGGCACCCAGAGACTAAATTCAAATCCCACCTTAGCTATGGAAGCCAGCTGGATCTTGGGCCATCACTCACTCTCAGCCTAAACCACCTCATAGGTTGCTGTGGGAAAAATAGGAGGAAGGAGGCAATGGGGACTTTAGTTCATTGCCTTGAGTTATTTGTAAAAATAATAAAAAGTGGGATATAAATTAAATTACTACAGACATTCTATCCCAGCTCAGGGTAGACCTGTCCAAGCCATGTTTCAAATCTGAAAGTTGCACTATAAGCAGGTGACAAAAACTTAATTCTGCTGGCTCTGATACCCCTTTCTCCTCTTCCAGATTTTAGTGTCAGATGGATCGCCCTTGCATCATATTGACTTGCTTAAAAGTTTATACCTTTCTCCCCATGCCAACAGCCATCTATCATCTGTATCTCATTTTTTTTGTCAGCCACTGTTTCTTCTCAGTCCCTAAATGCTGTGCTGTCTATGTGGCATGTTTTCCCTCTCAGGACATGAGGAAAAGCCAATTGTTTCTGAGAAACCACTGCAATTATTTATTATATCAATTGTAGACTCTGGGCTGCTTACAACTCCAAAGAATAAAAACAATAAAAATATTTAATTTTTTTAAAAATCTAAAATATACACAGCAGCCACTGGTGGGATTCAAACATTTTTGCTACTGGTTCTGTGGGTGTGGCTTGGTGGGCGTGGCTTGGTGGGCATGGCAGGGGAAGGATACTGTAAAATCTCCATTCCCTCCCAATCAGCTGGAACTCGGGAGGCAGAGGATTGATGGGGGCAGGGGCAGTCAGAGGTGGTATTTGCTAGTTCTCCGAACTACCCAAAATTTCCACTACCAGTTCTCTAGAACTGGTCAGAACCTGCTGAATACCACCTCTGACAGCAGCCAAGATACTTGGCCAGTTAACATTGAAGACAGGAACACCATTCAGCCCCCCCCCCCCCCCCCCCGCCTTGGGAATATAGTCAGGTTTTTTTTTTAATAAACTTTTTTTATTCTTAATTTTCAAAACAAACACAACACATCCTTCTTTACATAAAGTATATCAGTTGGTTACAAAAAGACTTTGTGCATCTCTTCCAAAGTCAACAAACATGATTCATATTAACTCAAGTATTTTAACTCAGATATTTATACATGTTACCATCATCATACCTCCATTTTCATTTGACTATAATTGTTTAAACATCCTTCATCCTAAAATATACCAAGATTTAATACATAATCACATACTGGCATTTCATTTACTATTTCTAAAATCCTCCAATGACACTAAATCCTTATGTCCTATTCTAGCTAAACATCCATAATGTTTAATAACAAAGTTTTCTAATCCTTCTTTCCAAATCACTGTTTACAATTTACATCCCATTTTCTTATGTTGTACCTATGTGTGTGTGTGTATGTGTGTGTCTGTTATCCCTCCTTCATTTGACTATATCCTGCATCATATCATTCCCCCCCCCAATAATCAACTAACTGAATCTAACTTAATTCTTTTTTTAATTAACCTTTATATATAATCCAAAAGGATTTTTAATTTTCCTTTCATGGGTACCATTCAATATTCATATCCAGTTATTACTTATCATAAGACTACACATTGTATACATTATTATCATTATCAGTTATTTATTTAACTATATCTATTGTCACTAAATTTCACTAAGTTTAGCTAGTTTTAAATTATACTCTTCCATCTATCAACCTGTATCTTTCCAGTAGCAAAATAGTCTCATATCTTCTGCCATTTGTGGTGTCATTCCTCTAATCATCTCCTTAATCAACTTTGTATGGACTCCTCTTAGCAACTCTTTGCTTATAAAATCTCACATGTAATTTTGATGCCCTTCTTCTGTTTCCTTAATCAGCTTATCTTTGATTGTCGGTAGTGTTATCAATGATATTGCTAATAAAATTTCTCTCTTTAAATCCATAAATTCTTTTGTTTTCTCTTCTTCTGTATCTTGCCATCTGGGGTAGATTTCCGCTCCATTTAATTCCTCTTTCAGTATTCCACTCTTTCCCTTTTCAGAGACAAACCAATCACCATAAATATCAGCAATTTTAATTTCTTTATATTCATTTCCCTCTTCAATTTTTAGGATTTTAATCGCCACTTTTTCCATTTGGTTAGCATCTTCAACTTCTTCATCATATTTTGCTGTTAGGTGCACTAAGTCTTCCAACTTCTTCTCTATCCTCTCACGTGTATCTGATAATTTCTGTATTTCTGAGAATGTCTTTTGCAGACTTAAAAAAATTTCTTTCTGATGTTGAAATTGTGCCATTATCTCCAATTAACAAACACTGCTACTTTAGTTTAGAAGGTTTTAACAGGATTAAGCATAGATTCACAATAATATTTCACCTTTCTCGGGTTGAAAATATACTTCAAAGGAACATCTGTGTGCTTTTCTTCTTATCATTCTCTATAAACAAGCTGTGAGACCTTGAAATGCCAAGCCAGGATAATCAGTGAAAAAATAAATAAAAGTGTTTCGTTTCCAATACACAAACCTCCAGCCTCCAAGTAGCAGTGTTCAATGTTACAATTTCTTTGTTTCTTTTTGTATCTTTTTTGTATTTCAAGTTAAAAAAAAATCCGATTCTTAAATGAGTTAGAAAAACACCCACAGTAATGAAAGAGGAGAATTTTAGTCCATAGATTACAGAGATTAATAAAAGAAAAAAAAATAGAAGAAGGAAACAATCCATTCGTTTTAACAGGCTTGCATAAATTCCATCCGTGAAGATAGCGTTTAAAAAGTAAGATAACTCACTGTCCAAAACCATTCCAAATTTAATTCTGCCGCTTATTTCTTCTGTTCTCCAATTTAAATTAATTTTAAGTTTTTTATAGGCAGTCACTTTTAAAACAGTAAAAAATCCTCACCAGCTGGAAATACTTTTCCCCCCCATATCCTTTCGTTCTGGAGCTGTCCCGACTTCATCAGCCAAATGGCTGGATTTTTTGTCACCAGCTTGAAGAACTTCTCTTGGATCAATAAGGGACTTTGGGATGACCCTGAGATCAGCAAGACATATTCCTCCTGTTCATCGTCTCTACGGGACGGTTTAGGTCCGTTTGGAAAAGTATCAACTGCAATCTCAGAGCATTGAGATCGCACATTGTCTCATCGTGACTTCGGCTCCTCCCCCATGGGAATATAGTCAGGTTTTTAAAGTCTTATAAAAGACCAACAGGTTGGGGTGGGGGCATCCTACTGTTGAGAGGATATTCCACAGAGCAGAGGCCACTGCAGAAAAGGCCTATTTTCTATTCCCCACTAGCTGGTATTCTTTGGCTAATAGGATCTGCATTATGCCCCAATCTGCTAGATTAAACTGGACAAGTAGAGATTCTTGGGAAAATGCAGTCCCTCTGGTACCCTGGTCTTAGATGTTGCCGTCTCCCAACAACAAAGTCATCTTGTGTGACTTTAAGGAGATAAAAGGGTAAGCTGTGCAGAATATGGGCTGTTTAAAGCTTTTGTTTTAGGTCATTCTGTCCAATGCTTCTACCCTTAACTATAAATCTCCTCTTCAAATTGGATTGAATGCCTTCTCCCTATCACTTGTGCAGAAAAACTGCTTCTGGAGCAGATCTGACCAGTCACTTTGGATGTTCAGATCACATACGTTTTCTGAATCAGTGAGAATTGGATTGCAATCCTCCCCCACCCCCAAAAAGTTACTATTCTTATCAATTCTAGATTGATATTGAAAGTTCTTTAGGTAACTGGGTGTACAGGCAGAGACTGGGAAGCTGGAGGCAGCTAGTCTGAACCCAAGCAACGAAATGGTTTATTGCTTAGCAGCCTAGGTAAATCTTATAGTATATAAAAGTGCAAGAAGGTAGCATGAAAAAAAGGAGATGGTAAATAACTTGCTGCCGGCCCCTTTCCCACTTATGCAAAATCTTGCCTCCTAAAAGAGATGAAGCAACTGAAGGTCAGGTGAGTGGTCACCAACCCTCAGATCTGCTATGTAGATTTTCATAATAGGAAAGCAAAAAAGAAACGGGTGGGATAGAATGGATTTGTGGTAAGCTAATATTTTTGCATGAAATTAAAAAACCCAACCACACCGATTGTTTTAGGCCTGCTGATGTAATATTCTGTCTCAATATTACCGTTACCCTTGAATGACAATTCTGTTCTAGCTTTATCCAACCGTGGCTTCTTTTTTTAGTCATTCATCACCCTATTTCTTTCTGATACACCATCCCACTATAAATCTGATTACTCCTGACCATTTCCTCAATTCGTGAAGAAACTTGTTGCAATGAAGACCCGTGGGGGCATACAGTTGGCCCCATTCTTTTCACGTCCCCACTTCTGCACACCTACTGCCTACTTAATGTTCATGACAGAATGCCTGAGTCACAAAACATCTCATAAGGGTATCTATAATGCAAGATTCCAGTTCTCCAGTGAGCCTAGTTACATGTCTCAAATGAGTGCCACTGGTGGGTGAATTCACACCTTGTGTTAAATCATGGCTTGCTGAATAAACCATGAGTGGTTGGGATTACTGATATGCCAGGAATAAAGAACCTGTGGGCCCCATCAAATGTGGTAAAATTATGACCTTCAGCATTCACCTTTGGTCATAGTGGGTATGGGTCCTGGTTATAGTGGTTTGGCAATGTCTGGAGAACAATAGATTTCACGCTATTCCCTAAACCATGCTTTATAAGACATAATAGAACATGAAAACCCTGGTTGTGGTGAATTCTGGCTACTCATCTCTGCCAGGTGGATTTCTCCAAGGAATGTCGTTTCTTCTTTCCCCTACAGAGAAGCCACTGGTCTTTAGCCTCACGAAGTCTGACAGTGTCAACTGAAGAGACAGAGGCCTCCCTCCTTCCCAAGCTTGGGCTGGAGCCTGCCTCTTGTTTCTCACCAACCCTGGGCTCATCCATCTTGCGACGTCTCTTGGCAGGGGTGGGGTAAATCCTCATAATCCCATTAAGAGCCGCCACTCTGTCTTCATCACATCACAGCAACCAAGGCTGGTATGCCAGGATGGAGGGAGGCAGCCACAGCCCTGGAATGACAATGGAGGCAGCAACCCAGCAGGAGAAATAGCTGGCATGCCTATCCGGTCACCGGGGACACCAATCAACCATCTGTCTGTCTGTCCCTGCGTCCACCCACCCTGTCAAGGACTCTTGGTCTTACTCTTCTGTCAGAGAACCAGTTTAGTCTGGGTCTGCCCACAGTAGAACAGAATAGAATATAATTCTTTATTAGTCAAGTGTGATTGGACACACAAGGAATTTGTCTTTGGTGCATATGCTCTCAGTGTACATAAGGAGAAAAAAATACATTCATCAAGAATAAAAAGATACGACACTTAGTGATAGTCAAGGTTACTAATAAGCTATCAAATTGTACTAGGAAACAAAAAAAACAATATAAATTGAAAGATACAAACAACATGGTTATAGTCGTAAGTGGGGAGAGATAGATACTAGGAAGGAAGAGAAGAATAATAGTAATACAGTCTTAGTACCTTAGGTAATAGGACAGTGTTGTGGGAATTAGTTGTTTAGCAGAGTGATGGCGTTTGGAAAAAAAACTCTTCTTGTGTCTAGTTGTCTTGGTGTGCAGTGCCTTATAGCATCATTTTGAGGGTAGAAGTTGAAACAATTTATGTCCAGGATGTGAGGGGTCTGTAGATAGTTTTTCATCCCTCTTTTTGCCAGTACAATGTCATCAGATGGCCAAGTGTCCCAGAGCAGCAGTGGGGCAAAGCGGAATGGCTTGCATGAAACCAGAGAGAATACCTAGAAACAGTATATTAGTATTGTTAAATATACTAATATTGTTAAATATGCTATTATAATATTGTTTATTAGTATTGTTAAATATACTAATATTGTTAAATATGCTATTATAATATTGTTCATTAGTATTGTTAAATGTACTGTAAAATTAAAGTTTTATTTTGAAGCATTCATAAAATAAAATGAACGGCTACAGATAGTCCTCAACTTACAACAGTTTACTTAGTGATCGTATGAAGTTACAACAGCACTGAAAAAAAGTGATTTATAACCATTTTTCACACTTATGACCATTGCAACATCCCCATGGTCACATGATTTAAATTCGGAGGTTTGACAACTAACATTTATGACGGTTGCAGTGTCCCGGGATCATGTGATCACATTTTGCAACCTTCTGACGAGCAAAGTCCATGGGGAAACCAGATTCACTTAACAACCCTGTCACTAATTTAATAACTGCAGTGATTTACTTAACAAATGAGGAAAGAAAAGTTGTAAAATGGAGCAAACTCACTTAACAAATTTCTCGCTTAGCAACATCAATTTTGGGCTTAATTGTGGTCATACATTGACTACCTGTGCATAAAAGGAAAAAAAATGAGAAAAGACATAGTGGATGGAATTATTTATTTACATATGGAAGTGGATGGAAAATAAAATATCAGCATTTCTATTTAAAACAGCATTTACAATGGTGCTTTTTCAAGAGGCAGCTGGACTTTTTTTTTTTACTTGAAGACATTTCGCTTCTCGTTCAAGAAGCTTCTTCAGGTCTGACTCAGAGCTCAGTTCTTGAAAAAGCACCCTTGGGACTACCATGACCTGGATGACTAGACAACAGCATATTGTCATCAAATTTAAAACTCACTATCTCCCCAATTAAATAAGTAGAATATGTAAAGATAAACTCATATCATCGGCAGAAATGATTGTTCATCTGGAGCATCTGTCCCCTGTGTGGAAGTTCTCATGCCATTTTCCTATAACAGAATAGAAATTAAGTCCTTGTAATCTATGCCAGAAACTATAGTACTCGTATTATAAAGGAAAGGAAATGTTTGGGATGGACGGCTCAGGGACTTTTTCAGGACAGGGATAATGACATTGTCAGCCAGAGAGCCACCAAAGACCGATGCTGGCCAGTGAAGATCAAATCACAAGACATTCAAGTATTCTTTACTTTAAAATATATTACCCCATTTTTCTTCTTCTTAAGAAGCATTAGAAGTAGTTATTACTGTAACAAAGAAGTAGACGAGTGTGTAAGACAATTAAACAGAAGCTTGATATTTCTTCTCTTTGATGGTTTCTTCCTTAAAGTAGATATCATTAACAATTACTCCTAATAATACTGTTTCACATGACAGTTTGCATTCCTAATTAAAAACTCAAGGATACCTTGCAGCTGGTTGAAGGTCTACATTGCTGCAAACTCTTCCTACACAATAAAGGTAAAGGTAAAGGTTCCCTTCGCACATATGTGTTCGTTCGTTCTCACCTCTAGGAGGCGGTGCTCATCTCCTTTTCTAAGCCAAAGAGCCAGCGCTGTCCAAAAATGTCTCCGTGGTCATGTGGTTGGCATGACTAAATGCTAAGGGTGCACAGAACGCTGTTCCCTTCCCATCAAAGGTGGTCCCTATTTTTCTACTTGCATTTTTACATGCTTTTGAACTGCTAGGTTGGCAGAAGCTGGGACAAGTAATGGGAGCTCACTCTGTTACGTGGTGCTGGGGATTCAAACCGCTGAATTGCCAAATTTCTCATTGGCAAGCTCAGCATCTTAGCCACTGAGTCACCGCGTCCCTTTCCTACACAATAGTAAGCCCCAATAAGTTATGTTTTGTAGTTATGTGGAACGTATTTTTAGATAGTAAGCACAGGTGGAAATCATATATTTTTTAAGTTTTTATTTTTTAAACAAATATAAACAAACACAACATATAACAAAAACATCTTCCATTCCATGCAGTGTGTCGATTGGTTACAAGGTTTTTGTGCATCCTTTTCATAGTCATCCCTTAAATTTTATATAGTCACATATTGTCAATCAAGTATATTTGTATACATTATTATTATATTATAATAGTTTATCTAATATCATATGTCAACTTACGCATTTCAGCACATTCCATTGCTCATATCATCAATCTAATATATATGTATACAATTATTGTGATCATTAAACATTCATTGAATATAGCTATTATTACATACTAAATTTAAAGTAAATTTATATTATGGCTTTTACACAACATCTCCATGGTCTTCACTTACAGCTTATATAAAATTCCATATTGTCAATCTAGCATATATAAATGCATTATTATCATTATTATTCATTTGTTTAACTATAACTATTATTACTTCGTCTTATACATAATACTCAAAATTTAACTATGTTTAGCTTAATTTTATTGTGGCATTTCATTTCATCATCCTGTATCCTTCCGGTAGTAGTGCAGTCCAATATCTCTTGCCATTTGTAGAATCTGTATTCTAAATGTTTTCTTGATAAGTCTTATGTAAACCTCTCTTGGCAACTTGCTGTTCATTGTATATTTTGTAAAGACTCAAGACCCTCCATCTGTTCCTTTCATCAGCTCATTGTTTCTGCCAAATTTTCTCCCCTTCCTTCATCTATGTTTTGAAGCATGAGATAGAGTTCCAGTTCGTCTACCTCTCCTTTTAGTGTTCCACACGTATCATTTCCCTCCTCTCTGAGTTTACTGTCAGCATCAACAATTTTCTCGTCACTTTGTTCATGTTTTTCTGCAATTTTTTGAACTCTATCTTCAAGTTTCATCATTGTTTCATCAATATCCTCAGCTTTTCCCTCCATTCTTCTGTTCTTTGTTCTATAAACTCCAGATTCTTTTCTATTCTTTCTGTGCTTATTAGGATTTTTTGAATTTCTAACATAATTCTTTGCAATATTAATTCCTCCTCTTCTTCATGTTGCACCATCTTTCCAAGTTGTAAACACTGCCACTAGGACATCCAAGACTTTTTGCTAGGTTTCAAATAAATTCAGTGTAATC
The DNA here is from genome assembly GCF_964273705.1 of Natrix helvetica. Lineage (NCBI taxonomy): Eukaryota > Metazoa > Chordata > Lepidosauria > Squamata > Natricidae > Natrix > Natrix helvetica. The sequence goes on along the minus strand of NC_138548.1, from coordinate 212,694,330 downwards.
TTTCAAGTCAGAGCTTTCTCTTTACTCCAAAAGAAAACCTGTATAAACAAGTCGTGTTTTCTCTCTGTTCCTTTCGGTAAGCAAAGCCAATGGCCTTGAGATAACAGATGGAACCAAGCCTCCAGTCTCTAGATGGCAGTGTTACTTCTTTTTTCTCTATTTTTAGCTCCCTCTTTAAGCTCCTAGTTTAAGAATAGAAAAAAAGTGTTTAAAAGTTCCGATCCGGCCGAGCATTAAGAGGAAAGAGATTCTTAGTCTGCAAATGCAAATAATGGAGAAAAATAGAAGAAGAAGGAGAAAAAGGACCAGTCCAATTTAAAAGTAAGAGGCATTTGTAAAAATCCCATCCATAGAAAAGAAACGAAATTAAAGAAAAAAAAGATAACACAATAGTTTTAATTCAAGCTAATCCACCACTTGCTCTCTTCTATCTTCAATTTTAGTTTTACTCTAATTCTTTTTGGGTGTTATCTTCTCTAATTATAAAATTGATCTCACCAATTCTGACACACTCTCTCTCCTGCATAGCTTCCATTGCAGGAGGGCTGCCCCAACCTTATGCAGCACTTGGCTGCTTCTCTTGTAGCCCCCCAAAAAAGCTTCTTCTGGATCAATCAGGGGCTTTGCGATGCCCCTGAGATCAGCAGGAGACACTCTCCTCTATCACCATCTCTGTGGGACGGTTTAGGTCCAAAAAGGACCGTACAGCAACAGAGATTTCAACAGCAATCCTAGAGCTCCAAGATTGCATGTTGTGTTGTAGCGACGTCAGCCCTAGAGATTCCAGGTGGAAATCATATTGATCCCAGTGAGTGAGGCATGATTACACTTTGCGTATACATACAATACATGTGTTCTTGCCTGTTCAAGTTGCATCATTGCTGGTTACAATGGTGATTTCTGATTGTATAATTTCTGCTTGGAAAGCAGCTGTGAATGGTAGCAGAGTTGTCCGAGTACAGTACTAGCTTGGCCTAATAAACTCAGCATCTAGGGTTACCAAATGTCCAGCAAAAGGAGGACATGGCTTCTTCATGGCTTCTATCTGCCAGGCCTAGCCTTAAAATCAAATATTCTCTAGATTTTTTAGTGTCTTTAAAATATAAACCTGGACAGTTTTCACCACAGAAGTCATTCAAATCTTGGGATATTGTGACCTTCCTTTTCCTCATCCGTGGACAGACTCAGTGGCCTAGATTTATATTATTTGATTTCCTGATTCTAGCAATTGGCTTCTAGCAATATGTTCTTGAAAATAAATATCTGTTGGAAAAATATTGAAGTTGAAGAACCAATCTTTTTGATGCTGAACAAAATAAGTTCAAATGCCTGGAGGTCTAACTACATTTCGAGGGCAGTTTTTCACTGTAAGTTTTGTTGTGGATGCCAAAAAAGTTAAACAATGAATGGATTTCCCCTCACCTCACCCCACCTCATTTGCCCTTCTTTCTAATGGTTCTTGTCCTCCAATTGCTTGTTCAGATATCTGATAACTTCCCCATACCTCCTCTAAGGAAAAATAGGCAAACTAATTTTGGTATTTTGCTGCCACATAGTGGGGGCAGTGCCAAATGGCATGTTATTCTAGCAGCTCATCTTACTGTAAGTGAAGTTCATAAATTAATTGATCATTGATCCAGCCCAGCGGCCTTAAGCCAAACCAGAAGAGTATGTTTCAGGAAATATGGCACAATATTTCCTGCCCTCTTTTTTATTTCATATAAGTAATATAAAAACATGACATCTAACTCCTGGAAATGGGATGACTAACCCTCGTAACATTTATCAATAGTACACCATAGTTTAATATTTTTTTATATGCTTTTGCATATTGTTTCGATTGTATTGCTTTTTTTAAACTGTTGCAAGCTACCCAGATTCAAGTGTGTGAGGTGGACAGCTATATAAATCAAAGTAATAAAAATAAATAAATAAAGTGCTCTTGGGTTTTGTGCCAAATTCAAATATGATTGAAGTGGGAATGCTGTTCAGTTTACAAGATATAAACTGTTAAGAATGTTTGCCTCAGGCAAGCATGCTTCCAAACCCATTATTTAAATGTCACAAATTAGTCAGTCTCTTGAGATGGAAAATGTTGCAGAGAAAACTCCATGTCAAAAGGTCCATTTCAGAGGTGGTATTCAGCAGGTTCTGACCAGTTCCGGAGAACCAGTAGCGGAACTTTTGAGTAGTTCAGAGAATTGGTAAATACCACCTCTGACTGGCCCCACCCCCATCTATTCTCTGCCTCCCGAGTCCCAGCTGATCGGGAGGAAATGAGAATTTTGAACTAACCTTCCCCTGCCACGCCCACCAAACCACTCCCACCAAGCTATGCCATGCCCACCAAGCCACGCCCACATGCCAGAAAAATGGGTCCTTTGAAGACCAATTTTTTTTTGAGCCCAAATTGTTAAACCCTTGAGGGGACTTGATTCGGGGTGGAATTTCATGCTTAAAAATGGTATTTCTTCTGTTTTTAAAAATCAAGTTTTTTGCACCCAGAGGAGGAAAATCCCTGACCCCGCGGTCAGAAAAATGGGTGCTTTGGAGGCCACATTTTTTTTAACCCAAATTGGAAAATCCTTGAGGGGACTTGATTCGGGATGGAATTTCATGCTTAAAAATGGTATTTCTTGCTGTTTTTAAAAATCAAGGTTTTTGCACCCAGAGGAGGAAAACTCCTGACTTCTAACACATTTGGCATACGCCAAGCCTCCTACATCAAATGATCAGAGTCAGCTGGTAGAATCTGAGGGTGCTTCTGCTGTGTAGTTAGGGTGTAGCAGGTCTAGTGTTGTCCTGAGTCTGCGGCCCATTAATAGATCAGATAGGGTTCGGTTTGTGGTGGTGCTAGGGGTTACATGTTGAACTAATAGGAGTTTATCAATCCAGGTTTGCCAGTCCCCTGGGCCCATTCTTGCTAATGCTTCCTTGGTGAATCGCACCATTCTTTCCACCTGGACATTACTGGCGGGGTGGAATGGTACAACCAAGGCATGATGGATTCCTTGTTCTGCTAAAAAGAGTTCAAATTGTGTGGCCGTATATTGGGGCCCGTTGTCCGAGGCTAGGATGCCCAGCAGGCCGTGTGTGAAGAACAGCTTCCTTAATTCTTTAATAACTGTTTTAGTTTTCAAAATTCAAAGTTTCCAAGGCTTCCAGATCACATTGTCTTAAAACCTAAAAGGTTTAAATCTGAAGATCCATTTAGTTGGAGTGTGACCTCTTTGGTTTGGCTCTCCCCCTCCTCCTTCCCTTGGGGCTACGAGCACGTTCGTTTCTAGCCGCTTGTCCAAGGGGGGGGGGAAATCCCCCTCCCCTCCAGCCGCACCTCTCCAAATTAACCAAAAGTTCCAATTAACACAACTGATGAGTTTTAGAGTTGGTGATAGGTATGAAGGGAGTCTACACCTCACCGCATCGCCGCCGCATCCTTCAACTTTCTTTTTTTCTTCCGGACAGCCTCGCAGCGAAGACGGTGCTCCTCGGTGCCTGGAGCGAAGTGGGAGCCCCCCGACAGCTGCCGCCGATGCAGGGGCCCTCCCGCCATGCCGCTCCTCTGGCAGAACGCCTCTCCGGGGCGTCCTGTGCCCCCCAAGGGGTGGGGAGCCCACCGGGGATGCGCGGGGCGAGCAGTCTCTGCCCGTCACCGTCAGCCGCCAGAACCGGAAGTTATTTGTTGCCTCAGTACCCGAAGTTGGCAGGGCAAGATGGCACAGTTCCGTTGTCTTCATGAAAGGTGAACTTGACTCCACCTCTTAGCTTCAGGCTTCCGGTCTTTGTCTCCGTGTTATTTGGATAATTCTCTTGTGGATTGTTTGCTTTTGAACTTTCTGGAGTGAAAAACGTTTGTTCCCTGCCAGGGTGATTAGAGAGTTCCCTTGTGCCTGGTCTCTCTACCCCCCCGGACTCCCTTGGCTGCTCTACCACTCTGACTGATTCTTCTCTATACTGACTGGACTCTTTATTACTAACAATGACATCTAAAAGACCACCTCCTGGAAAGTCTGGCTTTGCTGCCTCTGCCCCGACATCTGCAACCTCAAGTCCGAGCACACAATCAACATTGACAGCCTTTAAACAAGCTAAAACTACGGACTTGGAGTTCCATCAAATGTTTCAGCAAATTCTACAGGGACAAGAGGAAATAAAGACGCAACTGAAGGAGATGAAAGAAGAAATTAGAGGGAACCAGGAAAAAATTAATAAGAACTCACAGAGACTGGATCTCTTGGAGCAGGGGGCGGCTGAGATGAGGGGGGGGGGTGGAGGGTGTGCAGAAGGGAAACAAAGAGCTTGACACCCAACAAATGAAAATAGAGTTTGAGAGAATGTCCTTTAATCTTAGGTTTCAGAATGTGATGGAGACAGATGATGAAAATATAAGGGACATCATGACAACTATTTTGGCTGAGTATACCCAGAAAGAAAAACAACAGATGGGGTGGGAAATAGACCTGGTTTATAGAGTGAACTCCGCATATGCTAGAACAAACAATGTCCCCAGGGAGGTACACATTAAATTTCTTAGGAGAAGCACAAGAGATGAAATTCTGAATACACAAAGGGGACAAGCCCTGACATACAAAGATAAGGAGATAACCATACTGAAACAGATTCCCAAGAAAGTGAGGGAGAAAAGAAAATATTATTCGCAATTGGTGAATAAATTATACCAGAAGGGGGTGTGGTTTCGTTGGTTGCTGCCTAAAGGTATGTTAATATTCTGGGAGGAGACAAGAATTAATACACCCATGGAGGCGCAGGCCTTTCTGGAAAAAAATAAATTACTCCTAGAAAAACCAGAAGACATCCCAGTAGATGCACAAGACACGGGAGGGGCCGGAGCACTGCCAATGGGGGGAGATGGGGTGACATCAAGAAAGCTCAGATCACACAAATAAGTAAGAAAATCCACATGACATAAATTGATTGAAATTATTAATGAATTTACCACACTGACTATATGTTATTATGTAATATTTGAATGCTATGCAAATGTACACTATGAGTCTGGAGGGGGGGTATACCTACCGCAGTTTGCGGCTGCCACAATTTTTAACTTTCCCCATACCTTTTCCTTTTGTAAAACACCCAAAAACCAATAAAACTTTGTTTAAAAAAAAAAACTGCTTTAGCAGTTTAGGTCATGAATATTATTTCCAACCATTTTGAATACGCATCCACTATTACCAAGAATGTTTGCTTATGGAAAGGCCCCCCAAAATCTATGTGTACCCTCGACCAGGGAGTTCTTGGTATCTCCCACTCATACACCAGAGCAGAGGGGGGTGCTGGTCTGAATTCCTGACATTTTGTACAAGTGGCTACCCAATTGGTTATGTCCCTATCCATGTGTGGCCACCATACATGACTTCTCGCTAGTGCTTTCATCCGCATTATACCCGGGTTGCCTATGTGTAGGACCTCTAATATTGGTCTCCTTCATTTAGGCGGTACAATAATCCAATCCCCCCCGACAGCAGACAACCTTTTTGTGCTGAGAGTTCTTGTCGCCGAGTGTAAAACAGCTATAAGTCCTCAACGACTGGCCCTTTAGGCCACCCCCTTCCCACCCAGTTTAGCACTTGTGCCAAGGTTTAGTCCTTGGAAGAGTGTCTCGCAATTTCAATTGCTGTAATGCAGGCATGTCCAAAGTGCGGCCCGGGGGCCAAATGCGGCCCTTTTTCAAATTGCAAGCGGCCCGCAGCCTCTTCTCCCCACCGGAGTTATTTGTTTAGTCTTTCATAAAATACCGTATTTTTCGGAGTATAAAGATGCATCTTTTTCCCCTCAAAAAAGAGGCTAAAAATCTGGGTGCATCTTATACACCGAATACAGCATTTTTTGCCTCCCAAAACTCTGCCCCCTTCACCAAAATGGCTGTGCATAGCCTTTAGGAGGTTTTCAGAGTGCTCCTGAGGGCTGTGGAGGGCATAAATGAGCAAAAAACGGGCCATTTTTTGCTCAACTTTGCCCCCCCCCCAACCCCCAGGAGCACTCTAGAAGCCTCTTAAGGTCTATTCATGCCCTTTAAAAAAAAGACCCGTTTTCACGAAAAATGGGCCGTTTTGGGGAGAGTGCAAAAACTTTTTTTTAATTTGCCTCTTCAAAATCTTGGTGCGTCTTATGCTCCGAAAAATACGGTAGTCAATTCGCATTTAATGTTAAGGGTTCAAAGAATGTCAGGCTGAATGATCGGCCCCACACATTTTCACCTCACCAAATCTGGCCCTCCTCGCAAAAAGTTTGGACAACCCTGCTGTAATGGGACTGGAGTCTAACTCCTCAACGAGATGTACAGATGCAATGGGGGCTGGATCTTCCACCATTGCTGGCAGCGGACATTGGCTGAGTTCATCAGGGTGCCCCAGGGATTTGCCAGATCGGTGGATCAGTTGATAATCGTAGGCTGCCAGAAAGTTTGTCTATCGCGTCAGGCGCAGCAACAGAATGTTCGGCATAGAGCGGTCCACAGCAAGCAGACCCAGAAGCATTTTTTTTGTCAGTCACCAGTTCAAACCTCCTGCCATAAAGGTATTCATGAAACCTTTTTACCCCCACAACTGCAGCCACTGCCTCTTTGTCCAATTGGCTGTAGTTGCATTCGGCTGCTGACAAAGAGTAGAAAGCAATTGGTGCCTCGAGTCCACTTGGCATTCGGTGGCTGAGAACGGCACCAACCCCAAACGGGGAGGCATTGCAAGTGAGGGTGACTGTAATTGTCTCAGAGTACTGGACCAAAACACTTTCGGATGATAAAAGGTTTTTAATGGCTACGAATGCAATGGCCTCCTTTCGGCTCCAGGTCCATTTGTTTTTTTTGTCCAGGAGCAGGTACAGCGGTTTGGCCACTGTCACCTTCCATGGCAGAAACATACTGTAAAAATGTAACAGCCCCAGGAATGTCTGGAGCTCTGTTTGGTTTGTGGGAGTGGGGCTTCTTGTATGGCTTCGACCTTGACTTTAGTGGGGTGCAGACCAGAGCTATTTATTAAATAACTGGCATGACCAGCGTGACATGTTTCCCACTTCATGTGGTCAACCGGCTCTAAAACTCCCTGTGCCATTAATTTATCTAGTTGGCTGTCTTTCTTTGGCCATAAGGCAAATGGGACCCTGTGTGCCTCATCCTTATTTACTTTACTTTACTTTATTGGCACTTATAGACTGCCCCCTCTCCCAAAAGGGACTCGGGGCGGTGTACAGTCAATACATAAAAGATACAAATAAAACAATCTTTAGAATACATAAATAATTAAATAATTAGATAGTTAGATAGTTATGGAGGAGGTTAAAAGAAGAACTGTACATTAAAGTAAAGTATTTAAATATAATTTTTAAAAACCCCTAAAAAATACCCCGAAAGTTAAATTTAAAATGGTTCCCCTAAAATACCAGTTAAAATATATCTGCCAGGAGGTAAAAGTTATGAGTGTGCCAGGCCAGCTAATCGGAACAGGTGAGTCTTCAGTTTTTGTCGGAAGGAGCGGAAGTCGGTGGTGGTTCTAATGTAGGGGGGGAGGTCATTCCAGAGGGTTGGGCCCATCACAGAGAAGGCCCTGCTCCTAGGCGCCGCCCGTTGGCATTGCCTGGTGGACGGCACCAGGAGAAGTCCCTCCCTGTGAGAGCGGATTGGTCGCAGGGATGTGTGCGGCAGGATGCGATCCCGCAGGTAGCTAGGTCCTGTGCCATGGAGCGCTTTGAAGATGGTAATCAAAACCTTGAAACGCACCCGAAAAACCACAGGCAGCCAGTGCAGCTCGCGCAGGAGAGGTGTTACGTGGGAGTACCTGGTACTCCCCATGATAGCCCGCGCGGCTGCGTTCTGGACTAGCTGTAGTCTTCGGGCGCGTCCCAAGGGAAGCCCCATGTAGAGAGCATTGCAGTAGTCCAGGCGAGACGTCACCAGCGCGTGAGTGACCGTGCGTAGGGCATCCCGGTCCAGTAGGGGGCGCAATTGGCGCACCAGGCGAACCTGGTGGAACGCCCCCCTTGCCACGGCTGCCACATGGTCGTCCATCGACAGCCAGGCATCTAGGAGGACGCCCAAATTGCGCGCCCGTTCCACAGGAGGCAATTCTTTGCCCCCTATGGCCAGTGATGGGGTCAACTGGCTGAACCGAGGTGCCGGTAACCACAGCCACTCAGTCTTGGAAGGGTTGAGTTTGAGTCTGTTGTCCCCCATCCAGACCCCGACGGCTTCCAAACACCGGGACATTACTTCGACAGCCTCGTTGGGGTGGTTTGGGGTTGAAATGTACAGCTGAGTATCATCAGCGTACAGATGATACTCAACCCCAAAACCACGGATGATCTCCCCCAGCGGCTTCACATATGCGTTGAACAGGAGGGGCGAGAGGACCAACCCCTGTGGCACCCCATAAGTGAGTGGCCTCAGGGTCGACCTCTGCCCCCCTGCCAACACACATTGCGTCCGGTCGGAGAGGTAGGAGCCGAACCACCGCAAAACGGTGCCTCCGACTCCCATCCCCTCCAGCCGGCGCAATAAGATACCATGGTCGATGGTATCAAAAGCCGCTGACAGATCTAATAGGACCAGGATAGAGGAACAACCCCTATCTCTGGCCCTCCAGAGATCATCAACCAACGCGACCAAGGCCGTCTCCGTGCTGTGCCCGGGTCGGAAGCCGGACTGGCGTGGGTCTAGATATTCGGATTCGTCAAGGTGTCGCGGAAATTGCTGTGCCACCACATTCTCTACAACCTTCGCTAAAAAGGGAAGGTTGGAGACTGGACGATAATTAGCTAGCTCCATCGGGTCAAGTGAAGGCCTCTTGAGTAAGGGCCTCACCACCGCCTCTTTCAAGGCGGTTGGTAAGGACCCCTTGCCCAACGAGGCGTTCACCAGGCCCAGTAGCCAGCCTCGTGTCACCTCCCAGGATGCCAGTACCAGCCAGGAGGGACACGGGTCCATTAAACATGTGGTGGGTCGCAGCCGTCCACGTAACCTGTCCAAATCCTCGGGGGCAACAGAATCAAACCCCTCCCAGAATGGTCTCACAAGACTCACTGTTGACGGCTCCCCTGGTCCACTGAAGGGGGCCCATCCGCTCCGGATCTGAGCGACTTTGTCCTGCAGATATTCCCCAAACTCCTCTGCTCTGCCCTGCAAGGGGGCTTCCCGCGTCCTCTGTGATAAGAGGGAGCGGGTTACCCGAAACAGGGCGGCAGGGCGGTTATCAGCGGACGCAACAAGAGCGGCACAATGTCTGCGTTTGGCCGCTCTTAATGCCACAAGGTAGGTCCGTAAATAGGCTCTTACCTGTGTTCGGTCAGATTCCGAGCGTGAGGACCTCCACCTGCTCTCTAGACGTCTCCTATGGCGCTTCATCACCCTCAGGTCCTCGGTATACCAAGGAGCCCGGGTGGGTCACTGCCGTAGGAGAGGCCGCAAAGGCGCAACCAGGTCCAAGGCCCCAGCCGCCGCCCTATTCCAGGCGGTCACTAGGTCCTCCAACCGAGAGCGGGTCAGGGCTACAGGTAGTGGCCCAAGCTCCGTCTGGAACCTATCCGGTTCCATCAGGTGCCTGGGGCGGTACCAACTTGGACAGTCGGGTTCCGCCTCCTCGCGGTGGGGGGTAGCGACAGGGAAGTCCAGCCGGAGAGATGAGTGATCTGACCATGACAGGGGAGTAATAACTAAATCCCCTCTTCCCAGATCACTCGTCCACTGCTCAGATACAAAAACAAGGTCCAGTGTGTGGCCACCTTCGTGTGTGGGGCCCTGAATTAATTGGGTCAGGTCCATGGCTGTCATGGAAGCCATGAACTCCCGAGCTACCTCAGATGCTTCCCCCGTCGACGGCAGGTTGAAATCCCCCATAACCAAAAGTTTGGGGATCTCAACTGCCGTCTCTGAGATCAGCTCGAGGAGCTCGGGCAGGGCTGCTGATGCATAGCGAGGAGCCAAGTATACAATCAGCAGACCCCACTGCCTCCCTGGGCCCCATTTCACACCAAGGGACTCACACCCAGGTATCTGAGGAACAGTGAACTCCCTCGGCTCCAAACATTCCTGTATAACTACCGCCACCCCGCCACCCTTACCCAGGGCCCGGGGCTGATGGAATGCACGGAAACCCGGTGGGCACATTTCCACGAGGGGTAAACCACCCTCGTGGCCCAACCAGGTCTCTGTTATCCCTGCAAGGTCCAGCTCCCCCTCTGAGATCAACTCACTAATGAGGGGGGCCTTGTTGGTCACGGACCTTGCATTGCAATGCATCAGCCACAGGCCCTGGCTCTGTAGTTCCTGGCCACCTAGACTGCGGGGGTTGGTACAAACAACTGGGCGTAACCAACAGCCACGGTCTCCCAACCGACCTTGTGATCTTCTCCTGTCCTCGCATCCCCCCCTCCCCGCGACCGTTGTAATAAAGCAACCCTCTGTTGGAATAGCTTTTTCCCTCCCCCCCCACCACACTCACTTCCCTCCTGGACTCACCTGTTTGTCTGGCACTGGCTCCCCTCCCGACCTGATTAACCCACCCACCCCCACCCTGGAACCCCCTAAAAAAGATACAAAACATTTAGTTAAAAATCCCCTTAGCTTCCGCTTCCTCTACCTCTCGGGGTTCACAAACCCGTCATCAAGGCAGGCCCTTGAAAGAGAGGGGCCTCCCGCAGGCGGAGCAGGTCTGACCTCGAGTAAATTGTTAAAACACCCGGTGGGGTCAAGGTGCTGCTGATGGAAAATTAATAGACAGTGGGTCAGGGTCTCAGCAGGAAGTAGGAGGCAGTGTCCAGTTTGTACTTGGATGAGGGGGGGGGGGGCAGAGAGTGATCGAATGTCCAAATATCCAAATGGTAAAATATCCAAATGGTGAAAAGATGGCAGATGTGACAAAAAGGTGGGTGGTAGTCCCAGGTGGGTGTGAGTTTGTAGATAGTTTATAAATAGGAATCTAGGGTCTTCAATGGGTGGGGGGGCGATTATGGGGGTGATTTTGGGGTTGAGGCCCAAGGAGATGGATGTCCCCATATACTTGCCCAAATTCCAGTTGAAAGGATCCGCAAATTCCTGTAGCAGGTCCTCTACAGTCACCAGTCATCCCCAGGCTGAGGGACATGTACCAGTCCAGGCTGATCAGGCTTGGCAGGGTACCATCCATGATAGTCAGTTTCAAGGGTCCAGAAAATTTCTTGAAGGCCACCTGGACGTTCTGCTCCCTATGACGGGGATGCAGTTCCTTTGATAGTCTTTCAATTGAATGTATTGGTACTTAAGCTGCCTTTGGGTAAGCCCCGGCACTAGTTTTCTAATTGTAGCCCAGGACGCAATTGACATTTCAAGTTCTGGCTTTCACCAAGGCACCAAGAAAGAATGGTTAACTGTAATCCTTTATCCAAGAAACTGTGATAAACTGGCACAGAGTGACATTTAGGGGAAAAAAAAGTCAGTTCTACTGTGGCTAACTCCTCCACCCCTTATATAGTGTCTGCTCCATCCCCATAGCCCCACCCACAGGTTCCACCCCACAACCCCTGCTGTGGATGCCTTGCTGCTGCCCAGCTGGGTGGGGCAGGCTCTGCACAGTTCTGGGCCCCATCACCCGATAAATTCCTTGTAGCCAGTGTCTTCCTTTGCAGTCTTTGCACCATTCAGCTGTGTGTGTGGGCATGGCTCCTAGTGCAGCATGCTGGCGGCAACATGCTGGCCAGCCAGCGGTTCATGGGGTGGCGTGCGAGTGGAGATGTGCCTGCCAGCTGGCAGCTCCCAGTGTGGCATGCGAGCAGGGATGTGGCTGCCAGCTTTCAGCTCCTGGTTTGGTGGGCTGGCATGGTCATGCTCCCCAGCTGAAGTGATCCCTGCCCAAGTGACAGCTTTGGCAGCCCAGGGGCCGACATATGGCCCCCCTATCACTGGGACGACATCTGGAAAGTAAAGCACACTATTAGCACCATCCTTCATATCAGCCCCCCCTCCGCCCGGTTTGCCTGGATTACAGTAATGGAAGCAGTTTACCAAATGGGGTGCTCTCACATCCTCGGTTTGCACCCAGGAAGTCTCCGACAAGGGCTACACCTTCCACAGTACCAGGTACTGCAGGAGGCTCCTGTGTCTATGAGAATTCAGAATCTGGTCTACTTCATAGTGCCGTTCCCCTCCCACCTGGATAGATTGGGGTGCTTGGCCTGTGGAAGCCCTTAAGGCTATTGTCTTGACTGGGTGGAGGAGGCTACTATGGAACACAGGGTGGGTTTTGCCCAACAGTTGAGGGAGTTTGAGTTCCACTGTAACCGGGTTGATCACCCTTACGATCGAGAAGGGTCCCAGGAATTTTGGGGCTAGTTTCCGACAAGGTGTTTTGAGCCTGAGGTATTTTGTGCAAAGAAGCACCTGTTCTCCCATGTGAAATGGGGTTTGCGGCCTACGTTTCTTATCAGCCTGCACTTTGTAGGTGTCTGCCGCTGCCCGTAAGGCTGTTCGAACATGGTCTCACACCCATTGCATATAGGTAAGCCACTCTTGCAGGCTCACATCAGCAGAAGGCTCCCATGGGCACTCAGGTATCAGAACGAATTCAATTCCATTCACTATCTGGAAAGGGATGAACCCTGTACTGCTATGTACAGCATTGTTATAAGCCACTTCGGCAAATGGCAGTAAATCAGCCATTCTGTTTGTTGATACTGTACATAGCAGCGGAGCTACTTTTACACCATTGCGTTAGTCCTTTCAGAGGCCCCATTGGTAGCCAGGTGGAACATGGAACTCAGACCTTGGAAGGACCCAACCATTTTCAGGAAGTTGCCAAAACCTGGCCGTGAACTGTACTCCCCAATTGGAAATAATTCTCCTTGGTACGCCATGCAGGTGGTATATGTGAGTCACGAACAGTTTTGCTAGCTTCCTAGCCGATGAGAGGTTGGGACAGGCCATGAAATGAGCCTGTTTCGAAAACAGGTCAATTATTTTCTAGATAACCTTATTGCCACAACTTTCTGGTAGTTCTACAATAGTCCATGGCTAGGTCGTTCCATGGTCTGGTAGGGGTTGCCACCATCTGTAGAAGGCCGGGAGGTTTTCCTGGTCATTTCTTCATGGTGGTAGAGATGGTGCAGCTACGACTGTACCGTGTTTCCCCCAAAATACAACATGTCCTGATAATAAGGCCAGACCCGATTTTTGGAGTAGGTGTAAATATACACTCCCCCCCAAAAAAATAAGCCCTAGTGAAAAGGTGGTGTGGCCAGCACAGGAGGAAGTAATTCCCTTCCCCTGTCAGTGCAGCTGCTTTTGCCATTGATTGTGGCCACAAAAGCAGCAGGAGGCCAAGTAATGCATCCCATGCACCAGCCATCTGAAGGGTATTGTAGCAGCAGCTATCCACAATTTTTTTGCCATTATTTCGTCCCGACCCTTGTGGCCCAGTGAGCATTACGTTCCTCACTGTTTTGCCCAGGGAAGTTGAACTCACAAGGGATTTTTTTGCAAGGTGCTTCCCTGGATGAAACAGTCAGGAATGTGACGGAGCTGTAAGTCTCGGATAATATGCATGTCTCGAGGCCCAACACCTCCCACTCCACCCCAATGCTAACAGAATCCTGGCTGCTTCCCTTCCCTGCTGTCTCTTTAGCAAGAGGGGTTGCAGATGGGGTGGGAGAGAAGTGAGAGTCATGGAGTGAGATATGGCTTCTCTTGCCGTCTCTTCTCCCCCACTCACCGAGCATGGCAGGCTTCCTCTGCCACTTCCAAGCAAGGACAGAGAGGTGGCGAAGGACAAAACACTCATCCCTGGGGATGAATCAGATGCTTCACTGGAGAAACTGCCCCACGCCAGCCCAGGCTTCCTAAATCTCTCACTCCCCAGATTGCCCCCCTTGCAAAGAAAGCCCAACCTGATGCAGGGCAGTAGTGGGACATGTCAGGGCAGCGCCGGCCAGCCAATTGGCCGGCGTGAAGAACAGAAAGGGGAGGCGACATGGTTGCAAAGCCCCCTCCTCATTGGTCTGTTGTCAGGCCTGGATGCTATCTTTTGTTTTTTGGATTTCAGGCCTGCCACACTTTCTACTGTGGGAAAATGGGAGGGGGGATTATACAGAATTGGGTGATGTGTAGCCATAATAACATTCTTTCTCCAAAAGTCAAGGTCGCTTTTGTCCCTGCACCTGGATGGATGTGGATGGGAGGAATCTTCCTTCATGGCAATGAATGATTGGACCATGTGATGGAATTGTGGGTGTTGGGGCAGGGTCTTGAACTTTTAACTGGGTGGGGAAAACTGGAAGCTTTCAGATTCAGGTTTCCGAGATGTGCCAATATGACATCTCCAATAAATGGTAGCTTTGAGGAAACACAAGTCTCGGAGTTTCTTTTCATTGGAATTGTTAGTTGGGACAGCCCCCAGAGCCATCTCTCTAGCATTGGCCTGCACCACAAATGGCTTCGCAGGATCTGGGTGTCATAGCACCGGTAGTAGTAATCCCGAAAGTCCAACTGTGTCTTATGGAATTCACACTTTGTTAACTTGACATACAGGCTGGCTTTTAGTAACTTGCTCAGGACCTTGCACACCAACTGGATATGCTCATCCGTGGTCTTGGAATAGATCAAGATGTCATCCAAATAGACAAGCACCCCATTATACAGGTGTTAATGCAGGACCTCATTGATCAACTGCATGAAGACCGCTGGGGACCCCTGTAACCTGAAAGGTATGACCCTGAACTGGTAACTTCCCAAGGGGCAATTGAACACTGTTTTCCCTTCGTCCCCTTCTTTGATCTGAACCCGATAGTAGGCCTGCCTTAGGTCCAGTTTGGTGAAGAACCAGCCCTCCGCCAAGCGTGCAAGCTTATCCTTCATGAAGGGGAGCGGATACATGTGCTCCAGTGGTGGGTTTCTGCCGGATCGCACCAGATCGCGCGATCCAGTTGGCCAATGAACCCGGAAGTAAGTTTCCTGCTCCGCCCCTATCACAAGATGGCGCTTGCCTGCGCTCCACCAGCTCGGGTGCAACCGGAGAAGTTTCTCTTCTCAGAAATGTCTTCAGTGGAGCGGTGGCAGCCTGCGTCCCTTTCAGGAGCTCTACTGAGGAAACTTCTCCGGTCGTGCCCAATCTGGTTCACGCTGCAGAGACGAAATGCCAGCCTTCGGGCTGCAAAGCCCACCTGCCTCCCCTTCGTGCCTCTTGCAGCTGCCAGCTGCTTAGGAAAGGCGGGAGGCTTCAGCTGGCCAACTTGTGTAAGACAAGACAGGCAAGCTGGTGGGCGCATGACTCTGCCCAGGACAATGTAGAAGGTGCAGAATCAGCTCTGTCTGAAGGCGAGAAGGCTCGGAGCCACCACCACCCCTGCTTGCCCACCAGCCGAAGCCTCCCGGGAGGTTTTGGCTGACGGGTGCGCAGGGGGAGGTCCAAGCTTTTTCCCTTCAGACAGAGCTGATTCCGTGCCTTCTACGTTTTCTCCGGCAGAGTAACGCGCCCACCCGCCTGCCTGTCTTATCTTACACAAGTTGGCCGAAGCGGCTTCTCTCTCCTCCTCATCCTGCCAGCCGAAGGAAAGCACCAGGGAAACGGGCTCCGCGCGCTGCTCTGCCGGGCTGTCGCAGCCGATCCTCCGCTAACCCCTAAAGAAGAGGATCCACCACCGCTTCTTCTTTAGGGGTCAGCGGAGGATCGGCTGCGACAGCCCGGCAGAGCAGCGCGCGGAGCCCGTTTCCCCGGGGCTTTTCCTTTGGCTGGCAGGAGGAGGAGAGAGAAGCCGCTTCGGCCAACTTGTGTAAGATAAGACAGGCAGGCGGGTGGGTGCATGACTCTGCCGGAGAAAATGTAGAAGGCACGGTCACGCGCCCACCCGCCTGCCTGTCTTATCTTACACAAGTTGGCTGAAGTGGCTTCTCTCTCCTCCTCCTGCCAGCCGAAGGAAAAGCCCCAGGGAGATGGGCTCTGCGTGCATGCAGAGCCCGTCTCCCCGGGGCTTTTCCTTCAGCTGGCAGGAGGAGGAGAGAGAAGCCACTTCGGCCACTCTCTTCCAGACGCCCAGCTGGGACCGAAAAGGCACCCTTTTGGCCAAGAAGGGATTAGCTGTGGATGTGGAACCGCGGGGTCTTTTCAAGTGCATAAACTGAGCAGAAGGCACATCCGTTCCTCAAACCCGGACAGCGCTACTCCCACCTCCCCATTGTCCGAGTTGCAGCAAGTGAAGTGCCACGGGCGGCAGGGAAAATGAGGCTTCTTTGCCAGCCTCCCAGCTGGCAAAACAGAAATTTTCGCCAACTGGAAGGTATGTGTGTATGAGGGGGGGGGGAGAGTGAGAAAGAAAGAGTAAGAGAGAAAGTAAGGAAGGGAGAGAGAAAGAGAGAGAGACAAAGATAGAAAGAGAAAGAGACAAGGAAAGAGAAAGAAAACGGAGAGAGAGACACAAGAAGGATGGAGGGAAGGAAGGGAGGGAGGGAGGATATAAGTGGGGGAGAGAGACAAGAAAGAAAGAAGGAAGGAAGGAAGGAAGAAAGAGGAAGAGAAAGGAAGGAAAGAAAGAGGGAGAGAGAGGCACAAGAAGGAATGAAGAAAGAAAGTAAGTGGGGGAAAGAGACACAAGAAAGAAAGAAGAAGGAAGGAAGGAAGGAAGGAAGGAAGAGAAAGGAAGGAAAGAAAGAAAGAGGGAGAGAGAGACACAAGAAAGGAAGGAAAGAAAGGAAGGAAGGAAAGAAAGAAAGAGGGAGAGAGAGACACTAGAAAGAAAGGAAGAAGGAAGGAAGGAAGAAAAAGAAAGAAAGAAAGAAAAAGGAAGAGAACTTGGACCCCACATATCCAGCCCCAGGATCACTTTCTCTGTCATCCTAGAAACCACAATAAAGGGGATCAACTCCTTATGCTGACCAAACTTTAGTTTTACCTCTTCTACGACGTGCAGTGCGCGAGTGGAGATGCATCTGACAGCTATTGGCTCTCGGTTTGGCCTGCTGGTGTGGTTGTGCTCTCCAGATGAGGTGATCCCTGCCCAAATGACAGCCCTGATGGCCCAGGGCCTGACACAACATAGATGACCTGGTGTTTAACTTCCATGCTGCATGGCGAGCCCTCAATGAGCACTGTGTTATGGATTTTCTTGGTGCGCAATGAACTTGCTTGCCCAATGGTGGTCTGGCATGTGTCCTTAGGCTCTCGGTAGCGTCCTTCTCCCAGCTGGGGCTTTTGGGTTTGTGCCTTCTTGGGGCCAGGCTGGTAAGCAGGGTAGTTTGTGCGGTAAGCAGCAGGCTGGCGCGCACGACAGACTCTTGCCAGATGTCCCTTCTTGTAACATCGCAGACAGATGGTGTCTTTATATCTGCATGATAACCTTGGGTGGCTACCAGCGCAGCCAACGCACACTGCCTGGGTCCCTTTCACCTTGGGGGACTTCATCCTCATGGATTGAAGGTGGTAGACTTTGTCATCTTCAGTGGTTGATTCTTTGCATTTGGTGCAGTCTTGGCGCACGGTGACAGCTCTGCGCAAAGATGGTGGGCTGGTTGTTTTTTGAATTGCTGCCAAAGACTTGTTTGAGGTTTCCATGGCTTTGGCCTCATCTAGTGCTGTTTGCAGGGTGAGGTTAGGCTTGGCAAGCAGATGCCTTTGGAGGTTTATATCCCTCACGCCACCAACAATTCGGTCCAGAAGGATTTCATCAAGTTCCTGGAACTCACAGTACTGTGCCGCCTTACGCAAGGCAGCGATATACTCATTGATCGACTCACCCTCCTCTTGGTTTCGGCAGTTGAATTTATGCCGTCTGACGATCTTTGATGGTGCAGGCACAGAATGTGTCTGGAGCGAATTCTGCAGTGTAGCCCAAGGCACAGTCTGCACGGCCGCAGGGGCCAGGAATGCCTTGGTTGTCTTGAATATCCCAGAGCCATAGTAATTCAGAAATGGTGTTCTCTTTCTGTTATCAGACAGTCCCAGGAGGTCATTGGCTTCTAAAAAGCATTCTGAGTCCCAGGTTCCCGAGGCTGGGTGGAATGGCGTGGGTGGGGCGTGTGTAGTCTTCTCAATAGGACTAATGCAGGCCAGTGGTTTGTTGGCTGTGATATTGCCGCTGAGAGTGATGTGCTGCCACAGCCTGTTCATTTGCTCTGGCTGGGGATCAAGATTAGTTCTTTTTATTGTTATTCTTCTGATCCCATCTTCATCGCCAATGTTGAATAGTGGGAAAATAGAAGAGACAGAGACAGATTTTTAATTGCAACTCTTTACTGCAACAAGCAATAACCCAGCAACAGTCTGAGCTCTGCTGCGAGGGAAAGAAAGCGCTTTAGTCAGTGAGGTGTCAGGGGAGAGGAGAGAATGCTCAGGCATTGTCTCTTCCTCTCCCCCACACCCCGCTGACTAAAGCGCTTTCTTTCGCCCGCCTGAGCTCATCCACGGGCGAAAGAAAGCGCTTTAGTCAGTGGGGTGTCCAGGGGAGAGGAGGAGAGATTCTATCCTCTCCCCTGACACCTCACTGACTAAAGCGCTTTCTTTCGCCCGCCTGAGCTCTTCCGCGGGAGAAAGAAAGCGCTTTAGTCAGTGGGGTGTCGGGGGAGAGGAGGAGAGATTCTTTCCTCTCCCCTGACACCCCGCTGACTAAAGCACTTTCTTTCGCCTGCCTGAGCTGTGCTGCGGGCGAAAGAAAGCGCTTTAGTCAGTGGGGTGTCGGGGGAGAGGAGGAGAGATTCTATCCTCTCCCCTGACACCCCGCTGACTAAAGCACTTTCTTTCGCCTGCCTGAGCTGTGCCGCGGGGGTCATGGAGTAGGGGTCATGGAGTACATTTTTGGCTGTGGTGACCTACCCCCTGGTAATACCTCTATGGTGCAGTCAGTTGGACAGTGGAGAGGAAGGATGTCACACTCCTTCTCGCTAAATACTTTTACTAGATTCTGGTACACTGATGGAAAGGTTGGCTCCTCTCTCACGGCTTGGCCTTAAGCACCCCAGGGCTCAGGTTTATGCCCTGGTGACAGTTGTTCATGTGGCAGTGGCTCGGGGCCCACTCCGATCTGCAGGTGCCACCAACCCCCCACCAACCAGATAGTTGGACCCCACATATCCAGCCAAGCCAGCCCCAGGATCACTTTCTCTGTCATCCTAGAAACCACAATAAAGGGGATCAACTCCTTATGCTGACCAAACTTTAGTTTTACCTCTTCTACGACGTGCAGTGCGCGAGTGGAGATGCATCTGACAGCTATTGACTCTCAGTTTGGCCTGCTGGTGTGGTTGTGCTCTCCAGATGAGGTGATCCCTGCCCAAATGACAGCCCTGATGGCCCAGGGGCTGACACAACATAGATGACCTGGTGTTAACTTCCATGCTGCATGGCGAGCCCTCAATGAGCACTGTGTTATGGATTTTCTTGGTGCGCAATGAACTTGCTTGTCCAATGGTGGTCTGGCATGTGTCCTTAGGCTCTCGGCAGCGTCCTTCTCCTAGCCGGGGCTTTTGGGTTTGTGCCTTCTTGGGGCCAGGCTGGTAAGCAGGGTAGTTTGTGCGGTAAGCAGCAGGCTGGCGCGCACGACAGACTCTTGCCAGATGTCCCTTCTTGTAACATCGCAGACAGATGGTGTCTTTATATCTGCATGATAACCTTGGGTGGCTACCAGCGCAGCCAACGCACACTGCCTGGGTCCCTTTCACCTTGGGGGACTTCGTCCTCATGGATTGAAGGTGGTAGACTTTGTCATCTTCAGTGGTTGATTTTTTGCATTTGGTGCAGTCTTGGCGCACGGTGACAGCTCTGAGCAAAGATGGTGGGCTGGTTGTTTTTTGAATTGCTGCCAAAGACTTGTTTGAGGTTTCCATGGCTTTGGCCTCGTCTAGTGCTGTTTGCAGGGTGAGGTTAGGCTTGGCAAGCAGATGTCTTTGGAGGTTTATATCCCTCACGCCACCAACAATTCGGTCCAGAAGGATTTCATCAAGTTCCTGGAACTCACAGTACTGTGCCGCCTTACGCAAGGCAGCGATATACTCATTGATCGACTCACCCTCCTCTTGGTTTCGGCAGTTGAATTTATGCCGTCTGACGATCTTTGATGGTGCAGGCACAGAATGTGTCTGGAGCGAATTCTGCAGTGTAGCCCAAGGCACAGTCTGCACGGCCGCAGGGGCCAGGAATGCCTTGGTTGTCTTGAATATCCCAGAGCCATAGTAATTCAGAAATGGTGTTCTCTTTCTGTTATCAGACAGTCCCAGGAGGTCATTGGCTTCTAAAAAGCATTCTGAGTCCCAGGTTCCCGAGGCTGGGTGGAATGGCGTGGGTGGGGCGTGTGTAGTCTTCTCAATAGGACTAATGCAGGCCAGTGGTTTGTTGGCTGTGATATTGCCGCTGAGAGTGATGTGCTGCCACAGCCTGTTCATTTGCTCTGGCTGGGGATCAAGATTAGTTCTTTTTATTGTTATTCTTCTGATCCCATCTTCATCACCAATGTTGAATAGTGGTAAAATAGAAGAGACAGAGACAGATTTTTAATTGCAACTCTTTATTGCAACAAGCAATAACCCAGCAACAGTCTGAGCTCTGCTGCGAGGGAAAGAAAGCGCTTTAGTCAGTGAGGTGTCAGGGGAGAGGAGAGAATGCTCAGGCATTGTCTCTTCCTCTCCCCCACACCCCGCTGACTAAAGCGCTTTCTTTCGCCCGCCTGAGCTCATCCACGGGCGAAAGAAAGCGCTTTAGTCAGTGGGGTGTCCGGGGGAGAGGAGGAGAGATTCTATCCTCTCCCCTGACACCTCACTGACTAAAGCGCTTTCTTTCGCCCGCCTGAGCTCTTCCGCGGGCGAAAGAAAGCGCTTTAGTCAGTGGGGTGTCGGGGGAGAGGAGGAGAGATTCTTTCCTCTCCCCTGACACCCCGCTGACTAAAGCACTTTCTTTCGCCTGCCTGAGCTGTGCCGCGGGCGAAAGAAAGCGCTTTAGTCAGTGGGGTGTCGGGGGAGAGGAGGAGAGATTCTATCCTCTCCCCTGACACCCCGCTGACTAAAGCACTTTCTTTCGCCCGCCTGAGCTGTGCCGCGGGGGTCATGGAGTAGGGGTCATGGAGTACATTTTTGGCTGTGGTGACCTACCCCCTGGTAATACCTCTATGGTGCAGTCAGTTGGACAGTGGGGAGGAAGGATGTCACACTCCTTCTCGCTAAATACTTTTACTAGATTCTGGTATACTGATGGAAAGGTTGGCTCCTCTCTCACGGCTTGGCCTCAAGCACCCCAGGACTCAGGTTTATGCCCTGGTGACAGTTGTTCATGTGGCAGTGGCTCGGGGCCCACTCCAATCTGCAGGTGCCACCAACCCCCCACCAACCAGATAGTTGGACCCCACATATCCAGCCAAGCCAGCCCCAGGATCACTTTCTCTGTCATCCTAGAAACCACAATAAAGGGGATCAACTCCTTATGCTGACCAAACTTTAGTTTTACCTCTTCTACGACGTGCAGTGCGTGAGTGGAGATGCATCTGACAGCTATTGGCTCTCGGTTTGGCCTGCTGGTGTGGTTGTGCTCTCCAGATGAGGTGATCCCTGCCCGAATGACAGCCTGATGGCCCAGGGGCTGACAAAACATAGATGACCTGGTGTTAACTTCCATGCTGCATGGCAAGCCCTCAATGAGCACTGTGTTATGGATTTTCTTGGTGTGCAATGAACTTGCTTGTCCAATGGTGGTCTGGCATGTGTCCTTAGGCTCTCGGTAGCGTCCTTCTCCTAGCCGGGGCTTTTGGGTTTGTGCCTTCTTGGGGCCAGGCTTGTAACGTGCGGTGACGTGCGGTCAGGGGAGGCAGGGGAGGCAGAGCCTCACCACTGTCAATCATGAAAAGGAAAAAAAATGTAAACGGGAAAAGGCAAGTGCCTAAAGCTGACTAAAGCGCTTTCTTTCGCCTGCCTGAGCTCTTCCGCGGGCGAAAGAAAGCGCTTTAGTCAGTGGGGTGTCGGGGGAGAGGAGGAGAGATTCTATCCTCTCCCCTGACACCCCGCTGACTAAAGCACTTTCTTTCGCCCGCCTGAGCTGTGCCGCGGGGGTCATGGAGTAGGGGTCATGGAGTACATTTTTGGCTGTGGTGACCTACCCCCTGGTAATACCTCTATGGTGCAGTCAGTTGGACAGTGGGGAGGAAGGATGTCACACTCCTTCTCGCTAAATACTTTTACTAGATTCTGGTATACTGATGGAAAGGTTGGCTCCTCTCTCACGGCTTGGCCTCAAGCACCCCAGGACTCAGGTTTATGCCCTGGTGACAGTTGTTCATGTGGCAGTGGCTCGGGGCCCACTCCAATCTGCAGGTGCCACCAACCCCCCACCAACCAGATAGTTGGACCCCACATATCCAGCCAAGCCAGCCCCAGGATCACTTTCTCTGTCATCCTAGAAACCACAATAAAGGGGATCAACTCCTTATGCTGACCAAACTTTAGTTTTACCTCTTCTACGACGTGCAGCGCGTGAGTGGAGATGCATCTGACAGCTATTGGCTCTCGGTTTGGCCTGCTGGTGTGGTTGTGCTCTCCAGATGAGGTGATCCCTGCCCGAATGACAGCCTGATGGCCCAGGGGCTGACAAAACATAGATGACCTGGTGTTAACTTCCATGCTGCATGGCAAGCCCTCAATGAGCACTGTGTTATGGATTTTCTTGGTGTGCAATGAACTTGCTTGTCCAATGGTGGTCTGGCATGTGTCCTTAGGCTCTCGGTAGCGTCCTTCTCCTAGCCGGGGCTTTTGGGTTTGTGCCTTCTTGGGGCCAGGCTTGTAACGTGCGGTGACGTGCGGTCAGGGGAGGCAGGGGAGGCAGAGCCTCACCACTGTCAATCATGAAAAGGAAAAAAAATGTAAACGGGAAAAGGCAAGTGCCTAAAGCTGACTAAAGCGCTTTCTTTCGCCTGCCTGAGCTCTTCCGCGGGCGAAAGAAAGCGCTTTAGTCAGTGGGGTGTCGGGGGAGAGGAGGAGAGATTCTATCATCTCCCCTGACACCTCACTGACTAAAGCGCTTTCTTTCGCCCGCCTGAGCTCTTCCGCGGGCGAAAGAAAGCGCTTTAGTCAGTGGGGTGTCGGGGGAGAGGAGGAGAGATTCTATCCTCTCCCCTGACACCTCACTGACTAAAGTGCTTTCTTTCGCCCGCCTGAGCTGTGCTGCGGGTGAAAGAAAGCGCTTTAGTCAGTGGGGTGTCGGGGGAGAGGAGGAGAGATTCTATCCTCTCCCCTGACACTCCACTGACTAAAGCGCTTTCTTTCGCCCGCGGCACAGCTCAGGCAGGTGGACGCTCAGAGCCCCTGGAGCCCTTCGGCTGAGCAGGGTGCTCCCTCACAGCTCCTGTCGTCCCGTCTGGCAGGCGCCACCCACCCAGGAAGCAACTGAGCTGGGAAGTCCCGGCCGGCAGTTTGGCTTCCAGAGTGGGCAGTGCGGGCGCCAGTGGGCTCCTGTGGGCTCCCGCCTTCCCAAAGCGCGTCCCTGTTTTTGCGGAAAGCAAAAGAATGGAGAAGAAACGGGGAAGCTTCAGGTGGGAAATGAGGCCATGGAAGAGAGTTTTGCCCTTTGCTGGTGAACATGGATCAGTCTTACACCCATCCTGGAGAGATCCCACCCTGGGCTGGCTTTCAGAGATGTGAAAGGCTCTTTCCTCAGACGGGCATCTTTTCCAATGAAATAGATCAAGAAAGGAAGATCATTTTATTACATTTGAACGTTTTGACTAAAACGGTTTCTCTCATTCAAGGAGGGAACCCAAAGACCAACTTTCCGTCCCTTTTATCAAAGAAAATGCCATTGGACAGGGCAAAAATAACTCCTCCTTTGCCCTGGAAATCAGCTACATGGAATTAAACACTATAATCCAACTTCTGTCTGTGTGTGTTTGTGTGTTTGAGAGGGGGGCGGGGGGGAGAGGGAGGAAGGAAGGGAAGGTAAAAGAAAAAGAAAGAAGAAAACTTATTTAAATAAGTTTAAAACTGTTGCTTTAAATCGGAACTGAGCATGCCTGGCTGTGGAATTCTGGGAGTTGAAGTCCACAAGTCTAAAAAAATTGCTGCCTCACCAGGCATAAACCTCACCGCACGTCACTGAATCAGTGACCTACAGCTGCTTGTGATAAAGACCAATAAGCATCTTTTAATGTTGTGTATAAATGGTCTAAAGTATTCTTGCCTCTTGTGATACAATTGACATGCTGAAAATATTTTGGTAGCTCTTTTCTTAAATTTGCTTTATTAAAATCTCCCAAATTAATTGGAAGAGAGTCTGGGTATTTAACTTCAGCCCACGTAATCTGGTCAGCTAGAGTTTATAATGCCTTGTTTACACAAGCTTGTTGAAAAACATACACAGGAATTAGGAGAAATGAGAACTCTCGTGGAAAATACAACTATTTGGAATTGATAATTAATGTCTCTAAGTCCACATCACAGAATTTCTTTACTATAGTTATACCTCAGGACCAGCAACTGTTAATATATAAAGATAGATCTCCTCCCTTCTTTTTACCAGATGTTTCTGCAATTCTGTCTGCTCTTTGTATCTGAAATCCTGGGATATACAGGCTGTTATCATCAGTTGACTCATTTAGCCAGATTTCAGTGAAGCAGAGAGCTGCTGAGTTGTAAAAATCAGAATAGCATCTATTTAAAAGAAGTATTTCATCCATCTTATTAGCGAGTGAATGTAAAGAATGTAAATCTGAATGTACAGCTGTGTGAAAAAGTCCTGCATGCTTTCAGTTTTAAGCTGTATTTACATGTTTAATCAACATTTCACTCATAGAAACCACATAAAATTAGTAAGTTGATGAAAATTTCTGTAGTTGGATTGAGATGCATAATTTTTATTAATATAACCAAAGTCTTTTAAAGGTTTTGAGTGCATTTATATGCTAAAACAAACACAACTTGAATTTTTGAGAATGTTAGGATCGAAAGTAGCCAATCAGCAGCGAGCTTTGGCTGACCAATCAAAATGCACAGAGGCTAAATCTATGAGCCAATCAATGTTGTCATACTCTCTGACTATAAATAGGCATGAAAAGCATTGAGAAATTTAATTTAGCTCTGGCTGCGGGCAAGGATGAAGGCCTTTGCTTTCACCAGTAATGAGCAGCAGCATCGCATCATTGTGCTTCATGAAGAGGGTTACTCCTGTACAGAAATAGCCAAGAGAGTGAAATGCCATCACACCACAGTGAGCAGAGTGGTTGAAAAATACCAAAGAACTGGTTCAGTTGATGACAGGCTCCACTCTGGAAGACCAAGAAAGTCAACAAAATGGCAAGATCGGGCTTTGCAACGCATTTCAATGGCTGACAGGAAGCTCACCTAACCTCAGATTACAAGAATTTGGGGTGAAACGTGATGTCAAAGTCTGCACAAGCAGAGTGTGTCACAGACCGCTTGCCAGAGGGCTCAAAGGCTGCAGGGCTGGAAGTAAACCTTTGCTCACAGACACTCACCGCTCTAGTCAACATGCGTGGGCCAAGAAGTATGCCAAGTGGACCAATGAAAAGTGGACCAAGTGGTCCAAGATCATCTTCAGTGACGAAAGCAATTTCTACTTGACTGGGAATCAGTGCAATAAGTATGTCAGAAGATTTCCAGCTGAAGAATTGAGGCCCTACTGCCTGAATCTATCTGTGAAGCATCCATTGCATGTGATGATCTGGGGCTGTATCACTGCTTTTGGTATTGGTTGGATACAAATCGTGCAGGGAATCATGAATTCCAAGCAATATGATGAAATCCTGGAAAAGACCATGCTTCCTTCAGCTCAGCAACTTGTAGGGAAGGACTTTTACTTCCAGGATGACAACGCTCCTTGTCATTGAGCCAAGTCCGTCCAGCAGTGGATGAAGAAGCATGGTGTTCAACTCCTGGATTGGCCAGCTCAGAGCCCAGATTTGAACCCAGTTGAGAATTTGTGGCCCAAGATTGGTTATGAAATAAGCAAGAAGCATCCAAAGATCAAGCAGGAGCTGATTGAATCCATTATTGCAGCCCAGCACCACATTGTCACCAAAGATCATGTGCAAAGGTTTATACGGTATATGCCACCTGGTGATAAGCAATAAGGGCTGGCCAATTTCATATTAGTAACCATGTTTGGTTACCTAAATGGTCCTTTTCAGGGCCACAAAAAATAAAAATGTTAGAGACGGCTTCCGAACCCCAAAGGCGACGGACGTGCGCGTCCGCTGCTCGCTCTTTCAGTGGGCTCCCCTTAAGTTTGGGGGGAGCACAGGGTGCCTTGGAGGGGCACCCTGTTGTAGGGGCGGCTTGCTAGGACCCCCTGGAACGACGGTGGCCGCGGGGGGGTGTCTCCAGCTTTGCCACAGGAGCCGGGAAATGTGGGGGGTGCACGGCGGCACTGCATGCTGCTGCGTGTCTTCGCCGAGCGGAGCCTGGAAGGAAATGATTAATTAGAAGGATACAGCTGAAGTGCAGGGAGGTGGGAAGTCTCCCAAGTCTTTTACTATTTTATTCAATTAATGAACTGCAGTTTTCTTAGAACTTTATTTCAACCTCTGGAAGAGTTAAGATTGGAGGGGGGGAGAATATCCACCCCCTCGCAAAAGCAGCACTTACAAAATCTCTCCCTCTCATAGGAGAGAGAGAGAGAGTTAAAAAACTTACTTTCACTTCCTCTAAACCAGCGGTTCTCAAATAGTGGGGCGCGCCCCCCTGGGGGGGCGCGAGGCTCCGTAAAGGGGGGCGCGAAGGCTCCCTTTCCATCTGGGTGCAACGGCGGCGGCGTGGGCGAGGCATAATATATCCCGGCTTGAAGTGGCAGCGCTGGGGACTGCTCAGAGACTCATCAGAGCCGCGGGCTGGATCTGTGCAAGAAGCCTGCTCGGGCGGGGGTGGGAGGGAGGGAAGCATGGCTGTCCCAGGCTTCCCTCCCTCCCCCCCCCCAGCCCAAGCAGACTTTTTGCACAGCTCCAGCCCGCGGCTCTGATGAGTCTCTGAGCAGTCCCCAGCGCTGCCACTTCAAGCCGGGATATATTCTGCCATGCCCTCGGCGGCGTCTTTATGCAGGTAGCTCGCCTCCCCGCCAGCAGCTCCACCGCCAACATTCCGTCTGGAAGCGGAAGCGCAACAGCCGCTGTTGGGGAAGGGACAAAGGGGCGGCGGTCGCCCGATCTTGCCACCCCCACCCCTTCGCCCCTGGTAACGGCGACTGTTGTGCTGCTGCTTCCAGCTGGGATGCTGGAGGAGCTGCTGGCAGGGAGGGAGGGAAGAAAGGGAGGAGGGAGTAAGGATAGACAAGCAAGAGGGAAAGAGGAAAGAAGGCAAGCAGGCAGGAAGGAGGCAGAAGGAAGGAGGGAAGAATGGAACTGGAAGGGAGGCAGGGAAGGAGGGAGGGAGAAAGGAAGGATAGGAGGATAGGGAAAGAGGAAAGAAGGCAGGCAGGCAGGGGGAAAGAGGAAGGAGGGAACTGGAAGGGAGGCAGGAAGGAAGGGAAGGAGGAAGGGAGGGTGGAAGGAAGGATAGACAAGCAAGAGGGAAAGAGGAAAGAAGGCAAGCAGGCAGGAAGGAGGCAGAAGGAAGGAGGGAAGAATGGAACTGGAAGGGAGGCAGGGAAGGAGGGAGGGAGAAAGGAAGGATAGGAGGATAGGGAAAGAGGAAAGAAGGCAGGCAGGCAGGGGGAAAGAGGAAGGAGGGAACTGGAAGGGAGGCAGGAAGGAAGGGAAGGAGGAAGGGAGGGTGGAAGGAAGGATAGACAAGTAAGAGGGAAAGAGGAAAGAAAGCATGTGACTACGGTGGGAGTCGAGGAAAGACCGGTGTGCTATGTTATGCAGAGGTGTACTTATAACAATTTTATAGACAAATTAGACTATTTACAGTCGCGCGGGGGGGGGGGGGGCGCGAAATGTTTTCTTCTTCCTAGGGGGGGCATGACAGAAAATAATTGAGAAGCACTGCTCTAAACAATGGAAGAATAATTTTTTGGCCACAATTGCGAGAGAAAGGATGTGTCAGGCCTGTAGTTATATTCTTTTTAGGATCTTTGGCCTGCCACACTTTCTTATAATTTTCTATGCTGTTTCAATAGTGTAGTAGTTGGGAGGGGGGAATAGAAAGGAGTAGGATTGTAGAATGGATTGTTGACATTCTTTTGTAGAAGCCAAGGTCATCTTTTGTCTCCGCATCTCGACACCTGGCCGGAAGAAGATGGGTGTACATGCCAGCGTGGAAGAATATGTTTGGAACATGTGATGGATTTGTGGATGTGGGGATAGATCATGAACTTTCAACTGGGTGAACCCACAGGACGTAAATTCAGAGTTGGAATTTCCATAGCCGTGCTAAATTGCCTGTAGAATAAATTGGACCTTTAAGGATGTTTTGCCTTGGACAATGATTTATTTCTGCATGGTATTTAGAACCCTAACAGGATGGTTGAACTGATTCTTCCTTAAACTATATATGGGAACTTTGGACTTGTTGTTTCCTGACCACCTGTAAAGGCTGAGCCAAGATGGCCAACTTCCCCCTTCTTCTTTGTCTTTATGAATGAGATTCCTCCCTTGGAAGATTTTATGGCTCTGAACTAGTCTCCACCCCAGAGATCTCCAGGAGCCTCTCTAAATACGCTTTTCCCTTGGATTTGGAATATTTGGATTCACCTATTTGACCTAGTCCTGTATTAGAAGATTTATTCTCTCTTGGATTTGCCTGCCTTGTGATCTCTACTGGCTGTGCTTCTCCACAGATGCCATTTCTTTGCACAGATTAATAACTATCTCTGAGCTTCATGATGGGTCCAAAATAATTACCGCCTGGCAAGGCTTCATCGACCCCGACATCTTTTACGTCTAGTCCAATTACTCAGCAGTCACAACTGGGGTCATTTCTACAACCTAAAGCCCCTGAAGAGAGTACAAAGGACTTATCTATTCACCAGATGCTTCAATCTATCTTAAAGGGACAGGACAAAATGAAAAAATAACTGAAAGACTTAAATGATCAGCTCAGAGAAACGAAACAACAAGCCACATGAAATGAACAGAGAATAGGTGTACTGGAGGAGGGTGCGGTTGGGATGAGGGATGAGATTAAGACAATCCAAAGGGGGAATGTAGAATTTGAAAATCACATGATAAAAATGGAATTTGAAAGGATCTCTTTTTTCCTTAGGTTCCAAAATTTGCCAGAAGTTGAGAACGAAGATCTTAAGGCAGTGATGGCAAACCTTTTTTGGCTCACGTGCCACAAGTGGGGGGAGCGCAGGGAGGTCGAGTGTGGGCGTGCCGCACCCATAATGCAACGCGCAACCCCCCCAGCGCGCATGCGCGCAGAACGCGCAACCCCCCATTTTTACATGCTTCTTTCGCCCTCCCCAGGCTCCAGGGGCTTTATAGGAGCCTGGGGAGGGCGAAAAGAGCCTCCCCTGACCCCCGGAGGCCCTCTGGAGGCTTCAGGGACCGTCCGGAGGCTTCCCTGACACCTTCGGAGAGCTTAAAACCACCCTCCGAGCAAACCGGAAGTTACTTCCGGGTTGCTCGGAGGGTCGTTTTAAGTGCTCCGAAGGCATCAGGGAAGCCTCGGACGGTCCCTGAAGCCTTCGGAATACTTAAAACCACCCTCCGAGCAACTTCTGGTCCGCGGAGGGAAGGATAGAAACTCCAAGGTTAGCCCCCTCCTGATGGTATTTAAGACCCACTTGTCCGAGGTTGTTTCCTCCCAACGGTCTGCATAGAATTGCAGGCGGCCCCCGATGGGAGGAGAACCCAGACGGTCACTTCCCACGTCTAAACTGAAGGTTGTGGGAGCCCCCACGAAAGGGCTTCCGAAAGGACCCTTGATTGGATTGTCTGCCCCTGGAAGAAAAGCTGTTTCGTTCCTGGGACCTGTTAGAGGACTGGTTAAACTGTCTCTGGGAGGAGTAGGAAGAGGTGGAGGCCTGGGCACCTTCCTGTGCCCGAAAGGCCTGTTTCCTGAATGAGCCCTGACCTTTTTTGTCATGCTTCCTGAAGGTGGAGGGGAGGACCTTCCTCTTATCCTTTGTCTCAATCAAGAATTTCTCTAGGGAATCCCCAAAGAGATTGTCCCCTTTGAATGGAGCTGAAGCTAGCTTCCACTTCGCCTTCATGTCCGCCTGCCAGTGCCGGAGCCAAAGCAGGCGGCGAGAAGTGATGTTAGACGCTAGCGCCCTGGAAGCGAACTTCGCCGCATGCAGAGAGGCATCAGCGGCATATTCCACAGCCGTAATGATCTTGTTAAGATCATGTCGCCAACGAGATGCTTCAGATGGGGGCTGAGATCTGAGTTGGCACAGCCATAGTAAGGATGCTCTCGTAAAGAACGAGGCAGAAGTGGAGGTTTTGATCGCCCAGGCGGCCGCCTGGTGCGTTTTGAGACAAGCCTTTTCTGCCCTCTTATCCTCTGCCTTTAACCCCTCTAATAGCTCGGCCGGGAGATTAGAATTAGAGGTCAGAGAAACTACGGGAGCATCCACCTCTGGTGGTTTCAAAACATCCTCCAACCTAGGCTCTGCGCCACTGGGGTTGGCCAGGGTACCTGGCTGCACCCATTGGCGCTGGATAACCTCCATGAACATATCAGGGACTGGTATCAGTTCTGGGTCAGGGGTTGTTTCGCTGAACAGCCCTGCCATGAGGTCCTGGGATGTAGAGGGAACTGCCTTGTCCTTAGGTTTGGCACCAAGCTCAGTAGAAGCTCTGGCCTTGTGTAAAATGGCCTTGAACAAGGATGGCTTGAAGAGGCCAGTGAAGGAAGGCTTGTCTGGAGGCATATCCTCATCCTCCGAGAGAGCAAATTCCTCAGCAGCCTCCTCCTCCCACGTAGACACCTCTGTGGTGACAGAAGTGCCCGGGGAATCGAGGACTGGTCTGCTTTTCCCCTAGGGGGCGAACAGCCCTAGAGGCCTTGCCACCCTTGCCTTCCTGTAACCTCATGGCCTCTACCACTCCCTGGGAAATGGCCTGCGTGATGAGCTCCCTCATTTCTGCTGACATGGCTGGGCCCTTGTCCTCTACAGGCCTGGATTGGTCATAGGCCTGTCCCTTGCCACCCCTAGAAGGATCTCTCTGATCCTCTGCATGAAAACAACATTGAAAAGAGGGGATATCCTCCCTGACTGAAGAGCTAGGAGAATCTGGATAACCCAGAGAGGCTGCAGGGGAGCCTGACATGGAGTCCCTGTCGCAGAAGGATGGAGATCTATCCCCCATATCATCCCCCTGCTCTATCTCCCTCTGAATGGGTGGGGAAGGAACTGGCCCAGCCTCACTTGGCAAGGATGAAGGGGGAACCTGGGGCCTAGCAGACTTGTCCTTTAAGGAGTCCTGCCCCTTGTCCCCTTGAATTTTGGGGGCCTTGCTCCCAGCTGAAGAGTGGGAAGCTTTCCCCCTAGCGCCCTTGTTTCCCTTTCTCCCCTGGCCTGAGGGATCTGGCCTACTGCGCTTTGCAGATGGCCCTGCCAGCTCCTCCCTTCGCTCCAAACCTTCATCAGCCATCCTTGGTTGAGCTTGATTCAAAGAGGTCGCTGCTGAGGGAAGGGCAGTGAACGCTGGCCCGACGGCTCCAGAAGCATCTGCAGATTCAGTTGGGAGGCTGGATCAGGCACCAGGACACTCCTTGCCGCTTCCCCTTAGGTGGCTGGGGAACTTCAGGCTTGCTGGAGACCCAGGCAAACCCTCGCAATCCTCCGCGGCTATCTGCTTGAGGCGGAGAGGCTCTGCTGCTTGCTGCTGCTGTCCGGTAGGCAAAACTTTCCAAAAAAATGGCCGCCTCGCTCTTCTGCGCGCCAAAAGCCTCACTTAAGGTCCAGGCGCTTCCTATTGGCTGCAGCCGAAAAGCGCGCCAAAGCAGCGCTTTTCAAAATGGCCACCGCTCTCCCGATCGGCAAAAGACGCTGCTTGGGAAAGCAAGGGCTTTTTTAAAAGCCTCTTCCCCAAAGCGACCAGGAAAACACGGAGATTGCCGTCTTTCCCTGCGCTCGCCAGCCGACGCCAGCCGAGCGGCCTCGCTCATTCCCCCAGCTGCGGCTAAAGTATCATCTGCAAATTTGGTAAGTTCCTCTTCTATTCCCTCATTTAAGTCATTTATGAAGATACTAGAGAGTCCTGTGCCTGAGAAAGAACCTTGTGGTACTCCACTGCTTACTTCCCTCCATGTAGATGCAGCCTCTTTAAAGAGAACTCTTTGGGTACGGTTTGTCAGCCGTACGATTTGTCACAAATCCATTTGGTGCTGATGCTAAGTATTCCACTTTTTTCTAGCTTACCAAGAAGTAGGTCTACTTTGTCAAATGCCTTGCTGAATTGCCTTTCATCTCAGCAGCTCAGGGACATTTCTGAGTTCTTACAATTTTAAAGAACTGAAGAATATTTGAATGCCTTTCCATTCCTGCGTTGATTTGCCTTTCAAGACTCTCCAAATTGTGATTCCATGACAGCAGGGGCACTCACAGTAAATACAGTAGAGTAGATGATCCATCCATACATTAAAAAAAAAGATTTTCTGGCCCATACAGCTACATTTCTTCTGTCCTTGCTATTTTAAAGCACGGGTAATTGGACTGAAGTGATTATTGCTACGTATCCTATTACCCCTGATAATCCTACATAAAGTTCCAAGATAGCTACTTTCGGTTTTTACGGATCTCAGGCTGCTAGCACGGTGTGCGGCTGCTTGACTGCCTTTATGGCTTACCCGCCGTCGCCACTTCGGTCCTATCATACCGGGAACCTCGAATCGGTTTCCCTTGAAGTTGCAAGACGAGATCTTTCCTCGGGATTTTGTTTAACACCTTGGCGAGGACAGCTAAGGCATTTTTGGGGTAGTATTGCAAGATCACTTTCGCTAGATCCACCCGAGAGTTAGTGCTGAGTTTCCCACGCGGGATGGCGTCGGGCAATAAAAAAACAAATGCCGGCAGCTCTTTGTCGGTCAGCTCCTCAAGGATCCCGAGCAACCTCTCTCTCTCGTCCATGACCGCTGGATGGTGTGGGGACTAGTGGGGCGCTTAGCGAAAGGTCGTGATAGGGAGGATCGAAACGCCAGTCCTCCTCCTTCCATACCTGATTTTGTAATGCGGCGGGAAAAAGAGCTGGGGGGAGGGCGGGCGGGCACGCGGTGCATGATGGTTCCTTTGGCTTTCAGGTATTCCCCGCCCTCGCCCCCCCCTCCCCTCCGGCCTGAATGGAGGAGATTCACGTTCGATTCGTGGAACTAAAGGATGGAAAAGAAGCCAAGATTTCCTGGGTCTTAAAAAAAAACCAAAAAAGCACTTAGGTGTAAAATTCCTCCCTCTGCCTCACTCACCAATAGGATTCTACAGACGAATGCGCGAAATCCGAACCCTCAATACTGTTGCTAGTGCGGGAATAGCACTCCCACTCTGACACATATTGGGAAAAATAAAATCATCCAGATAGTTCTCTATTGCAACCTACCTGGGCCTGGTACCCTCCAGAAAAGTTGGCATTGCAAGTTCCAATACTCTAATTCGGTTTTTTTAGGACCCCTTTGCATTTCTAAAATTAAAGAAAACTCCAAAAGAATTTTTGTTTACATGGGTTATATTTAATGATATTTACTACATTAAAAATAAAAAATAATGTGTTTGCTGCTGATATTGCGTCTCACGTTTGATGGGATTTTAATATTATTTTTCAACGTAGGCTAGCAAATAATTTTGATTTTGCAGATCCCTAAGAGGGTCTTGTGGATCCCACCAGGGGTTTTATGACCACACTTTAAGAAACATTCTAATTAGCGTTGCAAGATGGCTAGAAATACAGTAGCCTGCCAATAGTACCAAGGAAGCCACATGGATTCACCCTCAGAATGTTTACATTATGCTGGATGGACTTCCCAGGTTGCAAATGCCTAGTGAACTGCTAGGGGAGATCAGAGAACAATTACTGTGCAAATAGTCCTCCTACTTAAGGTATGGCCCAACAGATCCTGAAAGGATGTCCAGCTGCTGAAGTGACAAGAAGCAAAAGGAAACTTCACTGCTGCAATGTTTTGACTGAGCCAAGACTGAGCCAAGACTGAGTGGCTGTGGCTACCGGCACCTGTGGTTTTCCGGGTGCGTTTCAAGGTGCTGATTACCATCTTTAAAGCGCTCCATGGCACGGGACCTAGTTACTTGCGGGATCGCATCCTCCCACATACATCCCTGCGGCCAATACGCTCACACAGGGAGGGACTTCTCCTGGTGCCGTCCACTAGGCAATGCCAGCGGGCGACACCGAGGAGTAGGGCCTTCTCTGTGATGGGCCCAACCCTCTGGAATGACCTCCCCCCCCGACATTAGAACCACTTCTGACCTCTGCTCCTTCCGGCAAAAACTGAAGACCCACCTGTTCCGATTAGCAGGCCTGGCATAATTCAACTGTCCCTCCTGGCAAATGTATTATATCTGGTTATTTTAGGGGCTTTTTAATTTACTGTATTTGTTTTTAGGGGTTTGAATTTATTTTATATCTGCTTTGTACAGTTCTTTTAACTACATTTTAACCTCCTCCATGTCAATTGTCAACTGTACATATTTAATTTAATTTTATTGTATCCTGTTATATTTTGTATGAACTGTACACCGCCCCGAGTCCCTTGCGGGAGAGGGGGCGGTCTAGAAGCATTAAATATTATTATTATTTATTATTGAATGCTAGCGTTGTGTAGAATGACAGAACCATCAGAGACAAACTTGATTCTGTCAGAGTAGCAGTCTCAATATTCAACGCTGACATTCTGGGAATCAGCAAACAACAAGGGGGTGGAATACAGCCAGCACATTTTCAGTTGTATGGTTATAATAAATGTTTTGATTTGAATTTTTACTATGAGCAAGGAAATTGTAGAAACACTGGGGTAGCCATTCATTAAGAGGGTATCAAAGTTTATGCTTAAGCAGTTTTCCCCGCATAATAAGAAAGTAGTCTCAATTGAGTCAAGCAGATCAAAATTACAGCAATTCATGCCTATCTTCAAATCACAGATGAGAAGAAGTGGAAATGATTCTTTGTGGATGCCATTCTAGGCTCTTACCTCTAGAAAGATTAACTCTTCCAAGACAATATATATAATGCTTGTGATGTGTTTCATGTTACTTTTAATGCTGTTTGTTATTTTTAAACATTATTTCTTGTTTAATTGCTTGCCACCCAGAGTCACATATGAGATGGCCAACCACATAAATGTAAATATAAATTTATAATAATTTATTAATTATAATAAAGATAATCTGCATATTGTTAACTTATTACCTATTTTTGAAGAATCTGTTTCCTTAGGGAAATCATTTGAGATGGGCTAAAAAGTAAATGACATACTAATTTTTAATTTTTTTAATGTTTTTTTTTTTTTTACATTTCCCTCTCAAACCTTGCACATGTGTTTGTACCATTCTGGTTAGAGTTGTTTCTGAGAAATATGAATATGTCTACAGTGTGGTTGGTTTTACATGATTGCAGCCAGAATAATTTGTAAACTATAGTGGTGGATTTTTGAATCCTTGGTGGATTTGTTTTTCTTCCATTCAATCGTGTCCAATTTTGGAGACTGCCTGGCCAAATCCATGCAGTTTTCTTGGCAAGGTTTTTCAGAAATGGTTTGCCATTACATCCATCCTAGGATGAGGGAGTGGCTGGTCCCAGGTTACCCATCCGGCTTTGAGTCTAAGGCAGAGCTTGGATTCATGGTCTCCCTGTTCCTAGCCTTACCTACTACTACAAACTGGCTCTGACTGACTTAATGCTGTGCACACATTCAGATACTCT
This sequence comes from Natrix helvetica, assembly GCF_964273705.1. Lineage (NCBI taxonomy): Eukaryota > Metazoa > Chordata > Lepidosauria > Squamata > Natricidae > Natrix > Natrix helvetica. Next base: position 212,658,618 of record NC_138548.1, on the reverse strand, counting down.
GCAGACAATGCTTCAGCCTCTGCAGTGAAATGAAAGATGTCACTTTCTTGTTACATTGAGAGAAACAATTGAGGCACCATAAAAATTGTAACCAAAGTTTTTTTCTTAATGCTGTACTGCAGGAGCAACTTGTTTCTAATTGGATGAGAAACATGGCATGGTGGGCAGATGGGTTTACCCTTGTCTCATACTGCAGTCTATTCTATTGTGCCTGGTAAAGGTTCCCCTCGCACATGCGTGTTAGTCATTCCCAACTCTAGGGGGCGGTGCTCATCTCCATTTCAAAGCCGAAGAGCCAGCGCTGTCCGAAGACGTCTCCGTGGTCATGTGGCCGGCATGACTAAACACCGAAGGCAGAATGAACACTGTTACCTTCCCACCAAAGGTGGTCCCTATTTTTCTACTTGCATTTTTACATGCTTTTGAATTGCTAGGTTGGCAGAAGCTGAGACAAATAATGGGAGATCACTCCATTACGCAGTGCTAGAGATTCAAGCCACCGAAATGCCAACCTTTCTGATCTACAAGCTAAGTGTCACTGAGTAGTACTAAGTAGCCACTGAGCCACCACGACCCTATTGTGGATGAGGGATCCCTATTTCAATCAATCAGAATAGAGCTGGAAGAGACCCTCTCCTCAAGCAGGAGACCCTATATACTATTTCACAAAGGTGGTTGTCCAGTCTTTTCTTAAAAACGTCCAGTGATGAAGCACCTACAACTTCTGAAGGCAAGCTGTTCCACTAGTTGTCTTCACTGTTAGGAAATTTTCCTTAATTCCAGGTTGCTTCTCTCCTTGATTAGTTTCCATCCACTATGTCTAGTGGTAGGATTCAGCTGATTCTCACTGGTTCAGTAGTACTGGTAGCTAAATTTTTCTGGAGTTTGGCAAACCGGCTGAAGTGAGGGGCAGGAAGCGCTGCCATGCCGACGAGGGGGGGGGGAGAAGAGGTGGCAAGAGGAGCTGTCTCACTCCACGTGCACCAATGAAAAGCGAACCTGACCCTGGGCCAACCGGTTGTTAAATTACTTATATCCCACCACTGACTATGTCAACAGAATTTTGCTGGTCTACAAATTTAATCTCTGTCAAAGAATGAAATAAGATTGATTTGGCATAATCTGTTTTTATTTCCAAATATAGTTTCAAAAATCATTCACAAATACAATAGGCGTTAAATGGAATAGTGCTGATGGTAATTCAGGTTCCCTTCCTTCATTGCTGGAGATAAAATGGTGAATGAAAATCTAAAAGTAGGAAATATAAGCAGTACTTCTAATATTGTTGAACTCTTAACTTCCATCAATGGATCTGCTGGGAGCTTTTGTGTTTTTTAATTTGAGCATTTTGTTAAAAAGGAGGGTTGCTTTGAATGACAATTAGGAAGGAATACTTTATTTCTTTTTCCAAGTAATAATGTTGTTGAATTGTTTAAAAAAAAACTAGTGAAGACACCACAAATGAAACCAAGAAAGGAAAAGAAAAATACGAGAATGCAAAGTGCAAGGAGTAGTATTTCCAAAAAGAAGGAATACAAAAAAAAAAGTATGGGAATCCCTGATCTGGGCTGCGATAATACCGCAAAGGAAAAGAAGCAGAGTTTCTTAGTCAAAAGCTTTTTTTTGCGGCAGCCGTTCCTAATCAGATGGGACTACAACTCCTATCATCCGAGCTATGCGAGGCCACCCCCATACCTCTTTTCTCTTTATGAAGGTGGGGGCCGCAGCGGGAGGAGGAAGGGGGCGGGGGGAGGGGAAATTCCACGCAGACCTAGCAGGAAGTCGCCAGGCGCGCGCGTGCGCAAAGCCACCGGAAACCCCGCAGAGTGTGTACCGGGGTCCCGACGTTTCCGCTTCCAGGGCGGCGGCGGTGGGGACGGCGGCGGTAGGAATAGCGGTAGCGGCAAGGAGCCGTGGCGGTGTTTCGCTTTGGTGTCTCCCCGGGAGAGTCGGGGGGAGAGCCGGAACGCCGGGAGTTTGAACTCAGGTGCGGGGCTGGGTGGGCCGCGCGCGGGCGTGCGGGCGTCCCCTGGGAGGGGCGCGCGCACGCCTTAGCGCTCGCGAGGAGGGAGGGAGGGGGCGGGTATGGCCGCCGCGCGCTCATTGTCCGCCCGGGCGGGGAGACGCGGGGATGGGGGTGGGGGTAAAGCGGGCGTTTGTTCTCGCGCCGTCACGAGGCGGTGCATTCTCGTCCACGCGCCCTTCGGGCTGCTGCTGATTCTCCTTCGCTCGCTCTGCCGGGTTCTTCAGCGTCACTTTTCCGGCTGCCTGTTTGCAGGGACCGGCGAAGGGTTTGTCTCTTGCAAGACAGGTGCTTTAACGATCGAGGCGGAGCAATGTGTCCCGGTCTCCGAACCTTCCCGCCGACTCGATCTAACGCTCCTCGGGCTGCGCTTGAGTTGAATATAATTATTTATTGGCCAAGTGTGATTGGACACACAAGGGATTTGTCTTTGGTGCATATGCTCTCAGTGTACATAAAGAGAATAAACACATTCATCAGGAATCATAAGGTACAACACTTAATGATAGTCATAGGGTACAAATAAGCAATCAGGAAACAATATCAATATTAATCATAAGGATGCAAGCGACAAAGTTACAATCCTGCAGTCATAAGTGGGAGGAGATGGGTGGTAGGAACGATGAAAAGACTAATAGTAATGCAGCCTTAGTGAATGGTTTGACAGTGTTGAGGGAATTATTTGTTTAGCAGAGTGACCGTGCTCTGGGGGGGAAAACTGTTCTTGTGTCTAATTGTCTTGGTGTGCAGTGCCCTATAATGTCGTTTTGAGGGTAGGAGTTGAAACAATTTATGTCCAGGATGTGAGGGGTGTCAGTTTTAAATGAGGCTGCCAAGCACCACGCTTTGCTTCTTGCAGTGCAAATGGTGTAACTGGATGCTAGCTAAAACTTTCTGCAGGGTTCCCCGTTGACCTTCCTAGAGCAAAAGGGTTGTGAAATTGATGAAGTAGCCGTTACACCAACGTGTGATCTCAAGTTGACCCGTGTCCTTAAAAAAGATTGAGGCCGAACCATGACATTTGTTCACGGACGTGCAGAAACTAGAATTGGTTAGGGTGAATAAAACGTTGGTCGTTTTCCCAATTATGCAGGCTCCACTTTAAGGAGATAACCTGGTGTTAAAATATTCTTGATCTGGGAAAAATATTGACACTGATCCTTTTGGGAACAAAAAAGATCCAAAATTACCAAACCTCAGGTTTGTGTGAACACTATAGTGTCCATGCTGTGTGATGTACGTATTCAAAGAGTCAAGGATTCTCAATATTCTGATCTATTGAAAAATGAAGGAAAGGTTTTAAATAGGAAATAAGAATTTGTTTTGTGTCATAGGTTTAATGTGGTTAAGTCAGAGGTCCTTGCCCTTGTATTTTTGAGCTTTATTGCAATTATTGACACATTGAAAGTCATATGGGTTTTTTCATAGCCAACCCTCAATTTTTAATATAGGTAGTCCGCAACTTATGATCACAAATGAACCCAAAATGTATGTTGTTAAGTGAGATATTTGTTAAATGAGTTTTGCCCCAATTTATGACTTTTCTTATCACAGTCATTAAGTGAAACATTGCAATTGTAAAGTTTAGTAACACAATTGTTAAGCGAAGCTGGCTTTCCCAGTGACTTTGCTTCTCAGAAGGCCATAAAAACTATTCACACAAACCCTGGGATGCTGCAACCTTCATAAATATTCACACAACCCTAGGACACTGCAACCGTCATAAATATGACTGAGTTGCCAAGCATCAGAATTGTGATCACGTGACCATGGGGATGCTAAAACGGTTGTAAGTGTGAAAAACAGTCATGTCACTTTTTTCAGTGCGGTTATAACTTTGAATGGTCACTAAATAAACTGTTTTAAGTCTAATGACTTCTGGTACTATTTTCTTCATTTCTGGTTTTCTTCTTGGTGCCAGTTTACTCTTTTGTAACATATTTGGTTTTTTCGATGCGGCACTATAGATTAATTTGTATTTCCTAACTCTGGTGCCTTTCACTTGTGTAACTTCAAGTCCCAGAATTCCCAACTCAAAATGGTTATTTCTGAAAATTTGTGGAAATTTCCATAATTGGAGGTCAATTTGGTCAACAAAGTGTTATTGGTGCATGTATATTGTAATGCTTACTTACACAATCACATTGGTTTTGCTAAAAGGCATTATGTGCTTCATTCTGTCAGTGATGTTAGATTTAAGGCTGTGCTGTGTAGAGTTAAAAACATATTGGTTTTGAGTTTAAAACATATTTTACTGAACCATAGTAATGAAGAGACTAGGATGTTCATATTAAATACCATAAATATTACATTAATAATTAAATAGAATGCTTACGTGTGGAGACTAAGTTAACTTTGTAAAGTTTTGACATTCTGTATTTGAGCTACTAATATTTTAATGTCAGAATCTGATTCAGGTACCCACTGCGCATCTGGTGAGAAATTACCTTCATTGCACGAATATGACTAGTTGTTTAACTGCAGTAGGAGGTCTTGCTTAGATGGACTTTACAAAACATATATTTCCTACTGAGGTTTTTTAAAAAAGAAAACAAGCAGATAGAAAATTATTATATTAAAGTTGCATTATGATATTTTAGTACAGAAGGATGATGTACTGAAACAGCAGAATTTGGTGTAAGAGCTTGCAGAAATCATAGAGAGATGGGAACTTAATAATAAGCAGAATATTTAAGTAGACTAGAGACACCAATACCTTTTGCCATTGCAGTAAAATTATCTGGTGTGTAATTATAATTTTTTAAAAAAACTGTTCTGACTTTCTCTTTTCTAAATATATGTATATATATTTTTTCCCTTAACCCACAGGTGGAAATTGGAGGTGGACATACAGCAATATTGTGGCTTCTTTGCAAGGAAGACCTCAGCACCTTTTTCCCCCAGCAAGGGCCATCCTGAAGGGGGATTTAGGTTTGGGGTGATTCATCTGCAAGAGCAGCAGTCTGTAATTTTCCTCAGCTTTTACAAGGCTGGGGAAACTTGCTGCACTCCATTCTGGATTCTCCGACTCCAGAAAGATGTCAACAAAGTGGAAGGTATTGGACGGGACCGGCGCAGAAACGATTTACTGAAAAATCTTTGTAGTCGTAAAATTCTTTCCTGAGCAAGAGAGAAAGCGTAAGGACTTGGCGTAATCTTCGTGTTGAGGACTGTCAGACTAACGCGATGGCTCAGGTAACAGGCCCCGGTTCTCCCATCCTGTCCCACAGGAATCCATCGAGGAAGTGGCTGCTAAGAGCCATCTGTGATAATTTATTCTATTGTCACGTAAACTGTTCAGCTCTTGATGGTCTGCTGTAGGAGTCAGCACTGCAGAGCTTGGTGTGCTGGGCCCCTCCCCGTCAAAGTTCTGGGGGTTACCAATCTGTTCTGGCCCTCTTCTCACAGCTATGTTTGGAGAATGTGTTTGCTTTCTCTTACAGCCAGTTCCAGTTCAAGCCGGAAACGTTTTCGTACTTTTCTCGTCTTTCGCTCCAGACCTAGGGGGCTTACATGTATGCTGGAGTAGGGGCTGATGGGAGAGCGATGAAGAACGTCAAAGCACTTCTACTGCCCCAAACCCATTTTCCAGCTTCACGTTTCATCAACAATATTCAACTGTAGTATCAAAGTTTCTAGGTAGCACTATTTTTCACAGTGGGATTTGCAAAAAAAATCAAACAAAACGGGACAAAGTAAATGTATAAAAACCTACATAAAATTTTATATATACTTTTTTTTTGCTCTCTTTATCATCATCAGACTAACCCAGACAAGCCATCCCAGAAATTCAGCTTTGCCACTCAGATTATGTCATCTGCCATATCCTTTGCAACCCACTGAGGGGGGCGGGGGGTTGGGGGAGAGAAAAAGTACACCCCAGCCATAGGAAATTTGACTCTCTGTCTCATCCAATACATCAAACTGCATCTTTGTTTGATCTTAAAGCATTGAATCTAATCCAGCATTTACTGCTGTATTTCTTTTTACGTACATTTTATTATTCACGGATTTCTTGTTCTCTTAACTTTCTCATTCCAATTATCAATATGTCTTGGGATCTTACAGTTTTAGAGAAATCTTCTTCTTCCTTGGTTTTCCATTAGTAGCTATTGCTACTCATGCATTAGCCTTTTAAGCCACTTTTCAAAAATCACAACGGTGTCATTCCAGATCTCAGTTGCCCCATCAGGATGCCAGATACGCTGAGGGGAAGTTAAAATGGCAGCTCCAGCAGTAGCACTTATAGGCACGAGATCCACGTGTTACTGCCTTTCTTTCTTAAGGATCCTTGGAGAGATTGAAATAGATCATATGGCCATATCCTCTTTCCTCCACCCGTCACAATAGCAACTGTGCAAGGAGGGATGGGGAGAGATGATAATGCAGTCAAATCATCTAGGGAGCGCTATCTGGTGGAGGCTTAAACCCAGGCATCCTCGGTTCCAGACCCCTTCACACGAGTTAACTATCTCAGCTTTAGTGTCTGAGAGGAGGGGAGCTTTTTAGGCTCTACCTGATGGGCTTCATTCACAGAACCTGGCCGAGTTTGGCCATTGTTGGCAATGCTTCTTTTTTTTCAGCAAGAAGAATGCAAACAGAATCCCCACTGGCTGTAGGCTCCGAGTCCAGTGGCAATTTAGGCATTTACTAACCCCCTCTTCTATTTGTTTCACTATTCACAGAATGAGGAGGTGGCCCGTTTCACTGCCACTGAGGCTGATGCCAAACCCAGCTCCCAATTCTTCATAATCCCCCCCCCCCCTCATGGCTGACTTAGCTCTTCTCTGAAGTATTGTAATTCTCTTTTTGTGATCATCTGTGACTAGAATGCCAGAGTCTAGCACGTGTCCAAATTGCTGGCATGCTGTACATCTGTGCCTATGCAGCCTCTGGGTTGCAGATCCAGCTACCACATTGAGTGTTGAAAGTTGTCGCTTTGACTTGTGCCTTGTTTAAGATGCTGGGGGACAGTGGGACATGCCCTATGGGTTTGCATTCTCCCTCTCCTATCTCCCTTTGACTTTCACTTAATCTTCTGCTTTCTTGCCCATCAACATGACTAACTTTGTGTTAATGACCTCAGAGTGATGCCCTGAAAGATTATTAAGCTAGGTCTCCAGGAATTACCAAGCTGCAGAGTTTCTGCTGTTTTATGGCTGTTTCTCAACATCTGTCTTTAAATATGAGCAAAACATTAGAAGCCAAGGCTACCTGTGTAGTCTCTTAATTCTTCAGAGAAGAATTGATGGAAATGCTTTGCCTCAGGGAAGCTGACCTATAGCCATGGATTAAAGAAAGCTTTGTGGGATAACTAAATAAAACAAGCACACTTTTATGGTCTAGGTGGCAAATAGAAATAACTTTCATGCCTGCATATGCACACACAAAGTTCTGTCTGTCTTCACGACCCTGCTAGCACAGATAATAAACATTAACTTCTTGTGCGCGGGGGTAAGAATTGCCCCAAATGACAAAGGAAAGAGGTTCAGAAAAGCCAGTCCTTTTTTCCTTGTTTTAATGGCTAGATGTACACAGAAAGCTGAACAACGTAGATTCTGGGAGATGTGAAATGATTTCCAAGATACAGAAAGAAGTTGAGTTATTCAGCTGTTCAAACCCAAAGGAGAAATGTGTACCGTAGGTGGCATTGGCATCATGATGGTTGTATGTTGGCACTTCCTTAAAGAAGCCATGGGCACAATAGCCATGCTTTCCCAGGGAAAGACACATTTAAGCTATGGAGGGGGACAGGGAGAGATAAGCTTGTGACATCCTATCAGCACTTCCTTAACTCACACACATGGAGCTAGTCCTCAACGTATGGCCACAACGGAGCCCAACATTTATGTTGGGTAAACTTTCACAACCTCCAGCAAGAATGACCATACAACAGAATGTAGCCCACCCCTTAAAATGCACACCTGCGGTCTTCATAGGGATGACTGCTTGGTTTGGGATCAGCTTGGCTGTATTGTTTGATGTCATTGTGGTTTTTGTTTGGCTTTTTCTTTGCAGGCGAGCCTCCTGGCCTGCGAGGGACTCTCTGGTGTTTGCCTGGTGCCAACAGTTGCCAGCAAGAAGATGATGCCAAAGCAAAGCTCTAAGCAGGTGGAGAACGGGGAGAGAGGGGGTGCGCCGGACATGCTGGTAAGGGCCAGCCCGTTTTCAGCTGTCTGATGCTGCACGTGCGCTTCGTTGTTCTCTGTTCCAGACAAGTTGGATGATGGAGCAGAGAAAACAGGATTTGGGGGGCAAGGGAGGCTTGGCTTGCAAATTGCCAGATTAAATTTTTATGCCGTTGTAGCAAGTCTCCTTTCTTGTCTGCCAGGGTCATCGCAAGGAGAGCGAGAAATCACGTAGTCGGAAGGAAGAAGAAACAGCAGAAGGGTCTCCTCCTAAAAAATCCCTTAAAAAGGCAGGTAATCTTTCATTATATGGCCTAGTAAAGATCAAGCTCTCCACGGATTGCCTGTCCTGCTCTCGGAAGCGGTCAAGACGATAGAGCTAAAAAAAACCACAAGCTATTATCTGGAAGTGGGTTCTCCTTCTGCTTACCTCCATATTGGTGAGCAGGGCTGCTATTTGTTTCCAGGAAACTTTGCCTAGTTTCTAAACCTGAAGTAGCTTCCACTTTAAATATGTGTAACAACAGTAATGAAACAGTAGACTGTACAATTCAATTTTACAAAGAGTTAGAAGAGACGGACTTAAAGCAAGCACCTCGGTTTAAAAATCAGGAGCAAAGCAGGTAACTGAAAAGTGTTAAGACAGTGCAGAAAAAGAAGAAAGAAAAAGCATGTGCCAACCTTCCAGTATTCAACAGAAGGGGCAAGTGGGATTGTTTTTAGTAAGGTATTCTTAGGCAGAGGTGCCACCGCTAACGAGGCCTCTCCTCATATCCACAACAAGGAAACCTTTGGGCCTGGCCTAATGAGCAGGGCTTCAAGGACTGATGGCAGTGCTTGAGCAGCTTCTTGCAGGTAGACAGGTTCCTTCAAATGATCTGGTGCAGGGGTGTCAAATTCACGTCATGGAGGCGTCATGTGACGTATCTTGATTTTTTTTCTCCTTGGCTAAACCGGGCGTGGCTAGCACGTGACACATCTGGTCCATGGGCTGTGAGTTTGACACCCCTGATCTGCTGCAAAGCCATCAAGAGCCTGATAATTTGTAACCGGTACTTTGCTTTGTGCTTTGGAAACCAATACAAGGCCAGTGCAGATGGGGAAAAAACTCTGTACAGTATGTTCTCAGTAGGTGATCATTTAAATCCACTTTGGCCACTATCCTGTGCCCGCGCAGTTTGGGCACTTGGTGTCTAAAAGATTAGCCATAACTGTTCTAGGGTTTCTGCACACTTTTCAGGTCAATTTTAGATAGACTCCTACCCAGATGCTGGCTGGGAATGATTTAGGCTGGCCAAATCGGCAAAAATCAAAAGATGCAACTGTTTGCACAAGCTGAAGATAAGCAGAACCACAACGATTGCTATAGGATATATGAGTAAGCCTAGGAACCTTCCATGGGAACGCATACCTATCTAGCACAAGTTTCTATTTTTGTACAGTTTTTATTTTATTTTTTATGATTGTAAGCCATCCAGAGTTACCCTGAGGTAGGATGGGTGTGTGGCTAATAAATTTTACAAATAAATAAATAAAATAAATCTAATAGTTAACTTCTCTACCAGCTTGATTATTTTAAATAGTTCTTCATGGGTTTTTGAAGAATAAGAAATTGGAGAACTTTATTGTTCAGGCTTATGCTGACTGTTGGCTGCCTGCAATTTGGCAATTTGGCAGTTCAAATCTCACCAGGCTCCAGGTTGACTCAGCCTTCCATCCTTCCAAGGTTGGTAAAATGGGGATCCAGATTGTTGAGGCAATATTGCTGACACTGTAGATCGCTTAGAGAGGTCGGTAGAGCACCGTGAAGCGGTATATAAGTCTAAGTGCTATTGCTTATATAAGACATCATCCTGTCATTTGTGATATAGCAATATGGTTAGTTAGTGTCTCTAAATTTACTTTGAATTCTTATGGCCGAATTACAATGCACATACAGTACATACTGCATCCAGGTTCTTTTGCACTGGAATAATTCAAACGAAGAATAGGAACTTAGCAATCATTATGTGATCTTTTAAAATAAACATTGTCCTTCTATGAAATACCCCCCAAAATTGCACCACCTTGTGGAGTTGTACTCTGAGTTCAGTAGATAATCTCTGGTGGTAAACTAAGAAGACAATACTATTCGGCTGAAGTAAATGAGATTAAAAGAATTGGGGCAAAATACATTTTACATATTTAGCTGGTGTTAATGCCATCAGATAATTATCTTCCCAAGATTTCTGTTCTCTTTTTAAACTGCCCATCTGCTGTTAACAGACTCAGGTACCCCGAGACAGATGACCAACCCTCAAGGGAAGGTTGGGTTTCTTTTTGTGGAATTACCCTGTAATACCCAAGACAGTGAAATAAATCGTTGGATGACCGAGCAGATATTTGCTGGAAGTCCCATGTTAATAGTAACAGTTCCTCTCCAGAATGTTGCAATCTTATCCAAAACAGGTCACAGGGGTTTGGGCATTTCTGGAAGTGTATCTCCTGAACAGGAAGTGGATTTTAATGCTCCAAGGAAAAAAAATCGCGTCGTGGCCTGGAAACTCACAGGCCTCTCCACAGTTCTCAAATGCAGAGGAAGAACAGATTGCTTTGCACATGCCTATTGTATGTTAAGCTTAAGGGGATAAAGTGGAAGTGGGCAAATACACATCACTTTTCTATCAAAGACCAATCTATTTCTGCTGGGGGTCAAATATCAGCTATTTTTGCATTTTTAATGGCAGAAGCTATTTATGAATCTGTGTAATTAAAAGAAAAATATCCAGGCAGTCTGTTTTATACCAAACAAAGCTAAAGAGACAAGTGTATCAATTGTAGAAATTCAAAAGAGTTACATATGAGGAAGATGCTTTGTTTTCTTCCATTGTGTTGTGCAATTCATTCAGTTGTAGCTTGAAACAGGGAGAGTGGACAGTCCAAAGCAGTAGTAGCCCCCAGCCTTTTGGCCACCAGGGACTGGTTCCATGGAGAAAGGTTTTTTCACAGACTGGAGGGGGTATGGTTTTGCATGCTTCCTGCATCCCACGGATGGGGCTTCGCTTGTTTGCGTGGCCTGGTTTCTGGCATGCCACGGACCGGGGGTTGGGGATCCCTGGTCTATAGAGGAGGCAGAGGTACTATATAAGCACTGAAAAATGTCTTCGCTAAACTTCCTGACAGTCCTGCAAGTTGGAAGATATGCATGTTGCCTCTTTGTTGAGAAGCTATTCTATGCTTGCTTGCAGGTCATGGTGATCGAGCAGAATGGATCCTTCCAGGTCCGGATTCCCAAGAATTTTATTTGCGAGCACTGTTTTGGAGCATTCCGGAGCAGTTATCACCTCAAGAGACACATCCTTATTCATACTGGTAAGCGTATGGTCATTTGCCAATTGATAAACACTAACTAAGGCATCTTGCTTTTGAAAATAGGCAGCGGGGGACAGACCTTGACATTGATATAATGCAGCTTTCTGTCCTTCGGCTCATCACAGAAAACCATCCAGGCAGAAACCCATATTTTTATTTTTAATGTTGCCTTTTTATATTTGTGTTGTATTTGTGCTGATAAATAAATAAAGGGAGACTAGTATAGATCTATTTCAAGCTATTTAGCTCTCATCAGCTAGCCATACCCTTACTGGGATTTGAACCTGGGCTGTATTATATATTAGGCAGGAGTCTTAGCCACTAAGCCACAGGCTCTCCTCCTTATCAGTTGAGCCAGGGAAATAGGTATGTATTTGTGTTACAACCCCTGGTATGCCCAAATATGGGAGGAAGCTCACTACCCCCTCTTTCTGTCCTTCGGCTCATTACAGAAAACCATCCAGGCAGAAAACCATATTTTTATTTTTAATGTTGCCTTTTTATATTTGTGTTGTATTTGTGCTGATAAATAAATAAAGGGAGACTAGTATAGATCTATTTCAAGCTATTTAGCTCTCATCAGCTAGCCATACCCTTACTGGGATTTGAACCTGGACTGTATTATTGGGCATACCAGGGGTTGTAACACAAATACATACCTATTTCCCTGGCTCAACTGATAAGGAGGAGAGCCTGTGGCTTAGTGGCTAAGACTCCTGCCTAATATATAATACAGCCCAGGTTCAAATCCCAGTAAGGGTATGGCTAGCTGATGAGAGCTAAATAGCTTGAAATAGATCTATACTAGTCTCCCTTTATTTATTTATCAGCACAAATACAACAAACATACATACATACATACATACATACATACATACATACATACATACAACAGATGCTTGACATATCAAGAACCAGAGAACCCAGCTGCTATCTTCACTCTGGAAGCAGTTTCAGTGATCTAAGTCTTGAAAGTGTAATGAGGTTTAGTGACACTACAGGTAGTCCTCGACTTATGCTTAGTGGAGTTGTGATAGATCTCCCCTGGGACTACTTATGACCTGGTTACAAAATTCTGACACACATACATCCCGGTGACTGCACTTTAGGTGTTTGGCAAGTGGCCTTCATTTATGACTGCAATGTCCTCTGGTCACATTTTATGACATGTTCATCCAAAAACCCCTAATCCAGCTTATATTTCCAGTTTCCAGAAAAACCTGTAGTGAACAGTGGGTTTATTTCAACAACTGTCACAGAAAGGTTGTAAAATCAGACAGGCGACTTGCTTTACGATTGTTACAATTTATGACTGTAATGTCACAACTTATGACTCTATTATGATTACTACTGTACTGATTGTGATGCAGAGACTTAATTCACCACATAACCCTGCTGAAGGGTTATCAGATGATGTTCTCCATTCCCGAGAACAAGTTTTATCTGGGTTGTAATAGAATCCTTACATATCAACCCGTCTCTCAAATTCAGGTTTCCTTAATGCTGTGCAGTTTGGGTCACCCAAAGAACAAAAACGTTAGCTTTAAAACATCATTCCAGTCAGTTGCCCTGTCCCTGAGCTACCAGTAGATGGCCCTCTTCCCTTTGAAATGCATCCACCAAATGCCGGCTTAAAGTAATTTAGACCTTTAAAGATTGATAATTATATCAAGGAAAGAGAAATGTTTACAAGTCTTCATGTTAGATGGAAGTGGGGCTGCTCCGTAAGTGTTCCACACTTCATTCTTCCAAACGTTCTGTAGTGTAAACAATGGAATGGCAAAGTAGTTCCGTTTTACTGTAGGAGAGGAATTGCCTAGCAGACTACAGTAGTATGAGGGCTGTGCCTATTTTAAAAAGGATGCAGAAGAAATGCTTTGGATTTCAGCTGAGCATTCTGTTATCCATAAAAATCACTGGACTTCTTCCAGGCTGTCCCAGGGGCCTGAAAAAATATTGCAGCGGCAGCCGATGCTTTCAGTAGTTCATTCATTAAAGTTAATTAATTCTTAATGTAGCCATGTTCTTTAAATCACTTTCACGTGTGGTCTTAAAGTAAGTCAGGCTTTTAAAATAAAAAACAACAACAGAGTGGTCGATGCCTTGCCTGGAATGCTCTACCCGACTCCCTTGTTACAGCCTCACAGCTTCAATCTCAAACTGTCTACTGTGGACCTTACCCCATTCCTAAGAGGTCCGTAAAGGGGACGTGCATAAGCGTACCAGTGTGCTTACGTCCCTGTCTTACTGTCCCCATTTAGCTGTATTTACTTCCTTTGTTCATTTTTATATTCATACCTATACTTATTATCTTGTACATCAGTGGTGGGTTGCAGGCGTATGCCCTGGTACGGGCGTATCGGTGCCTGCCCGGAGCACTGGGTACCGTTCCGGTACAGTGCTTCAGAGGGCCCGCCCAACCGTACCTGTATTTGAGCGCTTTGGCGCTTCCGCGCATGGCTCCTGCGTGACGCTCCACTGAGCGCTTTGTGCGCTGCGCGTGTTCATGTGGTGGACACCGGGCCCCGTTGCAACTGTACCAGTTGCAGCGGGATCCAGAACCCACCACTGTTGTACATCTTTGACAAACAACACAAACAAATAAATAGCAAGGATCTACTGTGCTTGTATAAGGCCTGAAACAGTCTTGCAAATTCTGGGTCATTTTTAAAATATCAATTTAATAAGTATTACCCATCTATACACCAAATATCTGGAATGTGCTCATCTTTAGAATTAAAAAAGGAATTTTTAAAAATCTTTGTGAGGTCATGGAATATTCTTTCAGGTCTGGGACTGTAAGGAAAAGGCTCATCTATTTCTTTTCTCTGGATGCATGAATATCAGCTTCTTCCATGTAGAAATCGACTTGCAGAAATAATCTCTGGCTCTTGACAAAGTAGAAACCGGGGCTTCCATCTTCACAACCAGGGCCTGCGTTGCCAAGAGAAAATTAAGGTTAAGAGAGGCAAGAGTGAGAAATGACATCGCATTTTCATTTGGGTCTGGAGTGTCCTGTAACATACATTTCACTAAGAACATTTATTGCTTCAATGTCTTATATGTCTTCTCTAGGAATCTGCTTTGTATGGTTAGATCTTTGTTTAGAAGAATTCTTGCCACCTTGTTTCCTCTAAAAGCATAGGACTTACAACTCTGGAAATAATTAGCTACTCCCTAACCTCTGTTAAAGGAGAGAAGCCTTTTGAGTGTGACGTGTGTGACATGCGCTTCATCCAGAAGTACCATCTGGAGCGCCATAAACGTGTCCACAGTGGAGAGAAGCCATATCAGTGCGAGCGCTGCCTGCAGGTAAGAACTCTCCATTTGTCTTTCACATTTAGAGTGGAAATCTTGCCATGTGTTAAGTTTTCGCATCAGCATAGAGAAAAGCACTGCGGCCTGTATCCTATGACCTGTATCCAGGCCATCTTTGGTCTGCTTCTTGGATGCATTTGCCAAAATGAGTTCAACATTTGCCCAAACCACCTCCCCTTGACTGGCTTGTGCAACTGTAAGCTGTGTCCCTCTGGCTTACTCCTGTGATACCCCCGTCCCTTCTGGAGAACAGGCCCAAGTCCATGGCTGCAAGCCCATCTCCTTCTCTTCCATCCCTTTCATGGCCAGCCCCCTGTACTGTCCTTGTGGAGTCATACCAGTCCTATCCCTGGCCCTCTCGTTGGCCTTGTTTCTTTGAGCTGCCGCCACCTCAGATCGTCTCTTCATCTTTGCCCCAATGCTTACTACTATTTTTCACCCTCGCCACAATGTCCCTGACTCCTCCATTCCCTTGTGCTTCTTCTGTTTTCTTTTGGATAGCCTTCTCAGAGGTCGGTAAAATGAAGACCTAGATTGTTAGGGATAATATGTTGACTCTGTAAACCCCTTAGAGAGGGCTGTAAAGCACCATATATAAGTCTTACTGCTATTGCTACCACGTGTTCCTGAAAATAAGACTAGGTCTTATTTTCTTTTGGGCCCCGCTTACCTCCTACCTTAGGATCACCGCAGCCTGGTCTCCCACTCCCCGACACCTGTCACACCACTGCCCGCCTTCTTCTACGGCCGCTCATGGCCAAATGCCACGTGGCACATCGCACTGGTGCCTCTGCTCATGTCGCATGGCTTTCTGCCACAAGCGGCAGCACGGGCACAATGTGCCACATGGTGTCTGGTCATGAGCAGCTGCAGAAGAAGTCAGGCAATGGCACAACAGGTGTTGGGGCGTGGTTGCGGCGGTTCCAAGGTAAGCGGGCATGTGCACATGTGGCAGCTCTACACCCCCACTCTAGCTTGATTTTTACACATGCACCTCACCCCCACCTCGTACAACCAGTCGGTGGGACAGAGTGGGCGGGATCTTAACTAGGGTTTGTTTTTGGATAGGGTTTATATTAGGCGCACGCGTAAAAATCAAGCTAGGGCTTATTTTTTGGATAGGCCATATTTTTGTGGAAACACGGTATTCTCACTTTAAAACCCTTTCCCCTTTCTCTTCCTGGCCTCTTAAGTGTTTGTAGCATCCGCCAGGAGTTATTCCAGTTTCCATCATCAAAAAACTAGGCAATTATGCAGGATTCATTTTTCTTTTCTTAGTAGAATGTCAATTCCTTTTAAGATGGGGCTGAAAAATGTTGGAGTGAATGTCACTCAGTTTAACTTCACCATTAAATTATCCAATGAGAGGCTTGGATGTCAGATGAAATAACTGTATATAAGTCATACCATTTTTAAAGATGGAAAATTTTAAAGGTGGGAATAAGTAGGTTGTGAGAAATTAAATCACCGATGGAGAAATCAGTTAACTAATCAGTAATCATTAATATAAAGTTTTATTTAAATAATGGCCCATCTTTGTTGTTCAGTCCATACTCTTCTCCTAAAGCATAGCCCCGGACAGTCCATTCAAAAACCTCACTAGCCCATCTGAAATTACACACGTTTCCCCACATGTTAAGGAAATTCTGTCAGTTGTGGGTTTTGTTGTCATTCCAGAATTGTGAATTCCTAAGGAAGGGTCCAGAATTTCCTGCAGGAGTTTGAACTGGACAGCCAGATCCTTTTAGTTGCTCTGTTTCCCTGAAAGTAAGACCTCCCGGATAATAAGCCCCATCGGGCTTTTGAGCGCATGAGCTAAAATAAGTGCTCCCTGAAAATATTGCAACACAACAGCAGCCATGAGGTGATTACGCTCGCTGCCTCCTGCACCTCAAAAATAATAAGACCTCCCCGAAAATAAGGCCAAGCGCTTATTTCGGAAGTTAAAAAAAATAAGACCCTGTCTTACTTTGGGGGAAACACGGTAATTAGTTAGTTAGGCCAGCCAATTTAGGGCAAAACTAAAAGGAAAACTACAAACCCTGCATTTTAGTTGAGGTTCAGCTTTTTTTTTTTTTTAATCCTCTGGAAAGTCAGTATGGAGCACAGAGTATTTCCTCATCTAACTTTTTCCAAGGGTAACTCTATGAGAGATTGGTGGAGAAAGTATAACTCCTTCACAGTGAGCTTCCCTGACAGAAGGAGGATTTGCCCCAGGATCTTCCTACTTCCAGTCACAAAGGCCCACTGCCCAGTCAATTGCACTGACCTAGGATGCAGGGTATATGGCTTTGCTTTTGCTTTTGCATAGAGCAGGGGTAGGGAAAACAATGGCCCTTTTATGACTCTGGACTTCCTGCTGGCTCAGGAATTCTGGGAGTTGAAGTCCACAAGACTTAAAGGGGCCATCCTTTTCCCTACCTCTGGCATAGAACCTTGTCTTTTTTGGTCATTTCTCTGGATTTCCCCCCCCCACCCCCCTCCTTTCCCTTTCACAGAGCTTCTCCAGGACAGACCGGTTGCTGAGACACAAACGAATGTGCCAGGGCTGCCCCAGCAAATCATCTGACTCCCAGTTACTGCTTTAGGGTTGGGCCGGAGAAGAGGCTTTTAAGAAGTTGCTGGGAAATCCACCAGATACTCTGGGAGTGGGCTTGTTCACCTGCTTGTCTTTTGTGCCCAAATTTACCTGCTGAGCCTACTCCTGTGGAAGGGCCAGAGCTGAGTAGGCACAGACATCAACTATGGTCTTGACACTGTAAATACATGGAGGACAAAGCAGGGCTGGCTCCCAGCCATTGGGAAGCTCACGGCAGTTGTGGATAAACATTGCCGGGGTGCGCTTTCTGCTTCTGTTTTAGGGTTTTATTTTGTTTTTTAAATGATCACCATTTGCCTCAGGAAGGCTTTGAAAGCATTGTGGGGCCTTCTGCGAGCCATTCCGACCAGATCCGGTGCTTTCCGTTAACAGATGATCTGCCAGCTGGCCTGATATTTGGGCCTGCAAAAAGTGGGAGAACAACAGGCAAATGTTTTATGAGAAACAATGATCACCACCAGTCAAGCAGTGAACTATTTTGCAGAGCTGATCCACACCAGGAACGGATTAGCAGCGGCAGGACACTGGGACCTAGGATCACAGGGATCTGTCTCATTTACCTTAGGCCGTAAGGCCTATGGGACTCCCCCCCCCCCCTTTTCCATGCTGTTCTCTTAACAGTGATTTGTGATCTCGACTTTCAGGTTTCAAGAAACAAGGGCTGCAGAAGGGGACAAATGCTGTTGGGTCAACATAGAAGTCTACCTTAGATGTGTCCCATTTATCAAGATCCAGTTGATATTCAGCTGGATGGAAGGCTCTGTTTTCCTCCCAGGAGAGGAGGATACTTGTGTGTGTGGTCCCGTTGCTTTCCCTTGTAAATAGCCATTCATTCAGGACCTACCTGTTACATGTCCCATCACGCGGAATCCAGAGCTTTCTTAGGTGGCAATCCTGTTTTCCTAAATACATGAAAAGCCAGCTCTGGCCCATGGGCACTGATCTCCTAAGCCTGACACTGAAGAACTGCAATCTCTTGTGGGGGAGAATGGGGGAGGGACTTTGGCCTCATGATACGCCTCTTGGAATAAAATATTCAAGGACTAAAGATCAGCATTCCCACGTACCATGAATTCTGATTGCTCCTGGTCTGCTTCATTGAAGTTTGAAAAAGAGGCTTGTTGCCAATATGCAAATCTTTATATGTGCTATTATTTCAGCTTGGTTGCAACAGGCAGCGGCAGGTTTGCAAGGGAAGCCAGGAACCCTCCCAAGTTTCGTCCATCACTGTCACATTTACAGTGGTGTTTCTAGAGGGCAAGTAATGATTTGCTTCTGAGTCTGGAATTTACATGTTAGGAACAAGCGCCTCCATCTGCGATAGATACAAATCTCATTTGTGCTTCAATACATCTCCCCCCCCCCGCCCCGAGTTTGCTATAAGTACCTTGCTTTAAGCCAGGTTTTAACCAAGGGCTGTGTTGGTAGAGAATTGGTGGTCTTTGTTTGGTCATGCATTCATTCTTGAGGGGCTGCATTTCTGCCTATGCAACTAGAAAGGTTTTATAAACAGAGACGGGGTTCTTTAGATAAGTGTTTTTCAGACTTTACAACTGTAAAAGGTGTGAGCTTCTTAATTCCTAGATGTGTGGCTGGGAAATTATGGGAGCTGATCTTAAAAATAGTCAAATTTGAAAAATCACTGTTTTAGTTCAAAATTGTTGTGCCCCCCCCCCCTTTCAACCAGTTAAGAGGTTCCAGTGTACTAGCAAAAAGCATTGTTATTTTGATCATCTTGCTGCCTAGGGATCATGGGAGTTGTAGTCCAACAAATCTGAAGTACATTAGCTTGGGGAATGTTACTGTAGAGGGGAATCATATTTTTTTAAAATAAAAGAGCTCTTTAATTTCCTTCCCCTTGTTCGTCGGAAGACGCAAGTTTATTCCCAGTCTTGTTACATTTCTAAAATTAACACCAACTTCTAGTCTGCCATTTATGGAAAGGATTAGGACACCCCAAACTCTAGGAGGTTTGTTTCAATTTTAGTGGGGCTGATAAAATGGCTGCTCTTTAGAAACAACATACCACCATAATGTCTTTCAGTTTACCAAGGACTGTTTTTCCCCAAAAGGAAATGAAATAATTGCTGTAGGAAAAAGCTTGAGGAAATGTAGATCTTAGGGGGCGGGGTAAGGAAATTGGAATGTAACTGTTCAGGGGGAAATAGCAATGTGTTCAGGTGGAAAAAGAAAACTTGCTTGAATAGAAGAAGTCTTTTTATCAAGTACTAGATGTTTTTCTGTCCTTCCGGTCTTAATCTTATAATTGAGACATGGCACTACAAAGCATTTTCACAGTTGCCTAGTATTTCCCCAAGAGGTAAGATGAATCTCTTGAGTGAACTGCCTCCTCTGCCGGATCCTTTACTTGCCAAGCAGAGTAATGATTCTGTGCTGTTTTGACTCCTTCAGGCAGGGTCTCAAAATGGCGGCCTGCAGGCCGGATGCATCATGTGCTGGCTACGCCCACCCCAGCTCCGTGAATGGGAAAAAACCTCACGAAACCTCACGTGATGGCAACGTCATGCGGCGAGTTTGACACCCATGCTCTAAAGCAGGGATCTTCAACCTTGGCAACTTTAAGCCTGGCGGATTTCAACTGAAGTCCTCCAGGCCTAAAGTTACCAAGGTTGGAGACCCCTGCTCTAAAGCACGTGCATCTTTAGGAGCACTTGGATGTGTTTTGCTTAGGCTCTGCATCTTGCTAGGATGCTGTCATAGGGACTCGGGAGGCTAATTCCTCTCTTTCTGGGAGAGGAATTCTATAAGCTGCTACACCAGCACAATCATTTATCAATAACCTAGATAGGCATTAATTGGTGTCTGCCAATCTTGTTGTCCAGCTCTTTTTCCTTGCTCCCGAGTGAAGGAAGAAGAACGTTAACCTCAAAAATAAGTTGCATGTGACTTTCATTGCTGAATTCTGCTCAGATGTGGACTACAGTATAGTGTTGAAAGAACAGGATGGTGGAGAAGGCAAAAAGAGCAACCATAAACAGTTCAGTGATTCATAATTGGGCAAAATAATTGGGTTCAAGCATTTTTTGTTATTAAATAATTGCCTGTAGGCAGTAAGTTGGGGGGGGGGGAGATAGTTTTCTGTGGGAGAAAGTTTTATTTAAACAAATTGCTTGACCCACCCCAATGAGATTGATAGCATCTATTAATTGCTGCTGGTTCATCCAGACTAGAAATTTTATGCAGTGTGTATAATTGCACTAAGACTAAGATCTTTGCATATATATTTTTCCTGACGGAAATGAAATTAAAAGGAAATGAAACTTGTCTGGAGGCTTCACTGATTGCCACTCTTTAAAGTGCAAGGGACCAAAACCATTTCAGAATGAAATTTGTTTTGTTCAAATAAAATTATGCAGAGGCAGTGAGGTGAAAAGAGGACTAATTTGCTGAAGGTTCAAGAAAGAAGGATTTAGCTTTTGGGTAAAAACAGTATACTGTTTTAAAATATTTAGTACCAGAACAATGGATAAAATTGCTTCGACGTGATTGCAGCAAAGAGTTGGATGAATTGGATGGCTTGGCAATTCCAGGTAGCAGCAGACTGGAAAATGGGTTTTGAATAAACATGGAAGTGTGCTGCCTTTGCAGGAACATAGAGATACGCAATTTTGCCAATATTGTCTATGGCAATGTCTCTCCTGGAGATAAGAGAAGCCAGTCTTTAGAGAGTATGTGTGACAATTTTCCCCTGTATCTTTGTCCAACCTGAATATGTTGCTTATATATGCGACCCACGGGAGGTATTCAAGTCCAGACCTCTGCAATTCTGACAAATACTGTCGTGTGTGTGCAACATGGCAGTGTATGCAAGCCAACATGTGTGAAAGTCAGGTGGACTGGAATCTTAGTGTAGCCTGAGGAGTGCCTGCATTTGTGTTGCCCTAAAAGGCAGCCAGGGGCATATTTTTGAAGGAGCTTTATATCCCCATGGCCTCCATCTTACTTCCTTTCCTCCATGGAGGTGAGAAATCCCATTTTGACAATGGGTGCCATTGGGAGCTGTTGCTATTCCCATTTCTTTTCCTGGGTGCTGGTAGCAAAAGGACAAATCGTGCTTGTCACATGGATCGGGTGCCTTAAGGTGCTTTCCGATGTGGTGCTGCTGGTCTTAATTTAGAAATAGGAAGAAAACATAAAGGAGCTTTTCTTGCAGTTCATATTTGGCTTTTACATAGACCGCCTGAAAGGAAAACAATCTAGCACTTCAGCCTGACCAGATAGCCTCTGGACTTAATGTGAAGGTCCAATAGCTTTTTCTAAGATAATTTATTTTCCTTCCCTTTAACTTACTGGTTTTACAGGGAAGGGAATTGGGGCAGGGGTGTGTTACCCAAGGACAGGATCACTTTTAAATTGTAGTTTTTATAAGATGCTATAAACTTGTATCTTTTTACCATTACAGTGTGGTGTCTTTTCCTTTTTGTCTGTGTGTGTGTTTTATTTCGGTAATTGGAATAAACTCGGCTTGCTTTCCCTCCCAAACCTTAGCTTCACTGCTTCTCCATACCATTAGCTTGGGGGTTACATATTCTTTGACCAGTTTGTTTTATTTTGCCGCGTACTTGGATGAAGGACCTGCACTGGAACACAGGCGCAGAGAATATGGCACAATACTGCCTTCATCAGATTTGAATGTTCTTCTAGTTTTCTGGTTGCATTCCAGTGGTGGACCAGGTCATAGCCAGAGTGCTGGGGCTGACTTTAAATGGTAATTAAGTTGCTGATCCATACTGACCATATCTCTGTCAACAGCTGTCTGGGCTTTCATTTAGAAATCTCTCAGTTTTAGATCTAGGACACGGGTGTCAAACATGTGGCGTGACATTGCTGTCATATGACATTTCATGATTTTCCCCTTTGCGGAGCTGGGTTGGGCATGGTCTGTGTGTGATGCATCTGGCCGGCAGGCTGCCAGTTTGACACCCCTGATCTAGGAGAATATGCCTTCCTAATAAATAAATAAAAAAAAGGGGGGGGGAACCACCGGGTTTGCGTTACTGTATGTGTAGCAGCTTGCCATGATGGCTGCTCAGAATATCGCTATAGGTGTGCTGTGGGAAAGAGGTAGGTTTTATGTTGACCGTGCCCAGATCAGTGATTGTGCTGGAAGCTAAACGTCTGGTTCCTAAATTCCCAGGCTGAGGGTTCCAAAAATACCCAATTTTCAACCTTGGGTATATTGGTGGACTACAAAAACTTTAAACCACCTAACTTCATTGGAAGGAAGGGGTGTTTGCTCCTGTTGGACATTTTACTTTGGCTGAATTAGTGCTGTCTGTCCGCCATTTAAGACATCACTTAAATTAGTCCAGTGTGAAATTGGATTGCTGGAAGAATACAAGGAGAAACCCAATGCTAAAATATGCAGCTTTTGGTTGTGTGAATCTGAAGCTACTGTGTCCATCCTTTAGGAATACAACAGCAGAATGGGTGGTGGACAAGATTGATTGTGGGCCCAAAGCTTGAAATGATCTCTATTTGATTTTTTTTTTTAATTAGATATTTTTACCCTGCCTTTCATATATGGGTAACTGAAAGTGGTGAACATAGCTAATACTGGCCCCTATGTTCCTCAGAACAGCAACTCTGTGAGGTAGGTTGAGCTGAGAGAGAGTGATTGGCCCAAAGTTATCCAGATGGTTTTCAGGCCTAAGGCAGGACTAGAACTCTCAGTCTCCTGGTTTCCAGACCAAAACCTTCACCACTACACCAAACAAACTCACTATGACTATCCCTATGGCTTTGTCTCAATAAGTGGCAGTGTTCAATATTTTGTGGCTGTTGACACTATCAATAGAGCCAATGATAGCTTAAAATTATTTTACCTTTGGGCTAGAGGTGAAATGAAAACCACACCACAGGGACCCAGCAGAAAGATCTTTTCAGGGCAAGTTGGGTAGGGTTGTGCCATGGGTAGGGTCAAGTGAAGAATGAACCTTATTAACAGTACTGGGGATAGTGGCAGCCCATCTGCAAATCAATGTGGATGAACCATTTAGAGGAGGTTCATCAGAAAATTAGGCATATACAAGAGATGTTAGGTTTTGCTCAAAGTGAACATTAATTTTATGCATAATGTTGAAAAACAGCTGCAGCATTTCAGAGCCCTGATCAATATGATGTGTGTTTCCAAGCACAAAACACATGATGTCAAGTAAAAGCACAGTACAATAAAGGTTTTATTGGCTGACCACTTTGAGATTTTTGCCACACATGTTGATTCATTATTTCAAACCCATTTGAAATGGGTTTAGCTGGTGATGTAGCTCAAATTACATCTAGGGCTTGCTCAGGGGAAAATTCTCATGCATTGGTGTCTCTCCAAAGTCATACAGTGTCTTCAGCTGTTGGCAGAGGTTGTCAAGCTGTGTTTGCAATGTTTTCATAACCATTGTACTGGGGGGGGGGGGGTTGATGACTGTTGTAATAATTTTAAAAGGACCAATTAGAAAACACCCACAGAACCATCAATAACATTTTTAAAGGAATCCAATTTACTAGAGAAGAAGAAAACAACTTGCTACCCTTCCTGGAAATCCTGATCTACAGAGACCACGACAGCAAACTAGAAATGCAAGACTGGAAAATAACCACCCATACTAACTATATCTGTGATGGCGAACCTATGGCACGTGTGCCACAGGTGGCATGCGCAGCCATATTTGGTGGCACACCAGCCGTTAGCTTTGGCGCATATGAACGCGCCGGCCAGCTGATTTTTCACCCTCCCCAGACTTCAGGAAAGCCTCCAAAGGCTGGGGAGGGTGAAAAACGGCCCCAACGGGCCAACCAGAGATTTATTGGCCAGCTGGGGCTGCTTTTCACCCTTCTCAGCCTCCGGAGGCTTTCCTGAAGACTGGGGAAGGCAAAAAACGATCCCAAAGGGCCAACCAGAACTTTGGATATGATCCATTTCTGGCTTCCAGAGGGTCTCCAGGGGAGGCTATTTTCGCCTTCCCTGGGCTTCAGGAAAGCTTTCGGAGCCTGGGAAGGGGTTGTGCACGCATGCGTGGGGGGGGGGGGTTCTGCATGCATGCACAGGGGATCAAGGAGATTGGGCATGTGCGTGCACAATTTTGGCACGTTGTAAGAAAAAGGTTTCTCATCCCTGAACTAAGTGCTCCATACCAAAGCAACAGCCCAACCTCCGTATAAGAGAAGTTGTGTAAGGACTTTAATTATTTAAATGACTTTATTTAAACGAGCCCAAACACACTGCAGTAACCCAGAGCAGAAAAAGGAAATGGCACATCTATATAACACATTCCAACAAAATGTATACTCATGCAACTTTATTGAAAAGTCCCTGACCACTCAACCCAACACAGCAGAACCAACACAAAACCTAAAAAAATTACATCAAGTATACCTCAAAAACCACAAATAGACTACTACAACCACATGGAATCAGCATAGCACACAAGCCAACTAAAGCCCTTCAAAACATCCTAAGCAAACCAAAAGACCCAGCGACCTCAGAAGAAAAAAACAGGAGTCATCTACAACATACATTGTAAGAACTACAACAACCTCTATGTAGGACAAACAGAAGACATAAGACTGGCAGAACATATCCATGAACACCAATTGGCAGTCAGAATACATGACAAAAATTCTTTGATTTCACAACGTATAGACAGATTTAACTTGTTTCTGTCAGGGTATACAGTTCATGAATTGGGATAGACATGGCAACAGGTTAGCCATTGCAGACTGGCTGGAATAGGACATGGTAATAAGGTCAGTCAATGTATAGGCATAACAACTAAGTAAGCCAATGAGGGCTGTTTGGGAGCTGAGACAGCAAGGAGCCTGGGCGTTGGTTAACTGTTCTGTATATAAGCTTGAGGGCACTAGCTTCTCACGCCTCCATTTTGCCTTCTCCATTTTGTGCTGTATTTGTACTTGCTATTTCTCTTCTCTACAACGTTGGAAGAACCATTATTGTATATATTACTTCAGGTGTTACTATGTATATAAAGAGAAGTTAATGAATCCTGCTGAATCAGTTACCTATGTGTGCTTTCTGGATGTGATTGCTGCAACAAACTTGACAGTTTCAATTGGGAAAATGTGACAATCCTAGACCAGGCCAAGTCCAAAAATGCCAAGGAATTTCTAGAAACCTGGCACTCTAACAAAGTAACCATCAATGGACACATAGGCATTAACAACTTCTATAGACTATACAAATCAGACAATTAACCAGCCCAAAAGAGACAAAGACTCCAGCACCTTTCCACCAGTAATCAGCACTCAGATTATCATAGATTAACTTCAAAGTTAACTTCAGACCAACAATCAAGTAAGCAATACCCCAGTCAAGAAACTGCCAAAGAGCCAACAGTAAATAGCCCAACCAAAGAATCCCTAAGACCGCCCCCTCACCCAGACAGACAAGACCTCACAATATAAACTGACAGCAAACAGCACTCCTTACTAGCACTGATGCTGTTACCTAGTTAGAATAATGAAACATCTGCAAGAAAACAAGCAGAGAGCACCAAGGACCCCTCATTTCAACCCTGGACTACAAATATTCTCCTTTATTGGTGACTCTTGCGGTGGCACTCTTGAACTTGAAGTTGTTCGTCTGAAAAAAGAAATCAGAAGATCAGGGCAAAGTGCAAATGCTGAATTTGTAGCTCGAGTCAGCAGCAAGCTCCTCCATCTGCAAGTGAGGTCATCTTTGAAAAAGCCCTTCCCCACTTCCCCAGAACTCACTCAGAAGCTATCTCAGAAAGGAGGATTTATACATTTTTATGCTATGTTGGTGTGACACACTGAACCACATACTAGCTAATCTATATCTAGAAATTAGGATTGAGTGAACTGCATTATGATGCATTGCCTCCAAATAACAACTTGCTTCCAGAAGTTGTGAATGCTCCAACACTGGAAGTTTTAAAGAAGATATCGTTTGTCTGAAATGGTAGAGGGTTTCCTGCTTGAGCAGTGGGTTGGATTAGAAGACCTCCAAGATCCCTTCCAACTCTGTATCCTATCCCTATCCCATCCTTCAGAGCGAGATTTCTGCAATTGACACCAGCTAGAAAGGTCAATTCCTAGAAAAGCAAGAGTAGTCTGTGTGCTTTTGGGCAAAAGATCTTGATAGTTTTTGCTTGAGTTAACTGAATTGCATTAAAAGATCTTGAGGCTCCCAAGCTAAATTGATCTCAGATAAGCTCAGTTGCTTTGTTAAAGCTACGGCCATCCATGTAAAGCTGAGTGGAGCTTTGGGCCCTATAAGTCCTGATTATACAAACGAGCAGAGGAGAACTGTAGTCCAACCCTCAGGAGGATGCCAAGCTGCTCATATCCTCAATGGTAGGTAGAAGAACAGCGCTGCTCAGCATATACGGTTAAGAACAAGCAACAAAATGCCCCTCTTCATATGCTTGCTTGAGATAAAGATCTATGTATGTATGTATGTATGTATGTATCTATCTATCTATCTATCTATCTATCTATCTATCTATCTATCTATCTATCTATCCACACATACACACAAAAGCAAGCGATCCTATACCAGGGGTCCCCAGCCCCTGGTCCGTGGACCGGCAGGGGCCGTGGCATGGCAGTAACCGGTCTGCGCAAACAAGTAAAGCTCCACCCATGGGATGCAGGCAGCATATAAAGCCATGCCCTCTCCGGTCCACAGAAAAGCCTCTTTCCATGGAATCAGTCCCCTGTGCCCAAAAGATTGGGGACTGCTGCCCCTACACTATTTCAGATAAGTGGCTGTCCAGTCTCTTCTTCAAAACCTCCAGTGACAAAGCACCCACAACTTCTGAAGGCAAGTTGTCCCACTAGTTATATGCAATGTGCGAATAATACACATGTTTCACATTTTCCAGGAGGAAGAGCTCTGTCCTTCGGATTTTCTGCAGGTGTTTCCCAAGGTGCAAAGCTTCCCGGTGGGTCAGTTTTGTCTCTCTCAGCATGGCCTTGCAAGTTGAAGATGCTTCGAAGGGCACTGACCTGAGACCACAGGGCACTTTTTTGTTCTTTTTCAAGGCGTCTGAACTTCCTCCGGTCACAGATCTCCACAATGGCACGGGCCAGGGTAATGAGAAGCACCCCTATGATCACCACAGCCAGCGCACTCATTAACCCTGGCATCAGGTTCGGCTGCCTGGTAGAATCTGGCCCTGCCAGGGTAGAAAAAAAAGAAGATAATACTCCCACCAGGGATTGGAGAAGCTACATTCCATTCCTTTGCTATTGAATTTATATTTTTCTGAAACAATAAGATAAAGGAGACTAGTATAGATCTGTTTCAAGCTCTGACGAGAGCTAAATAGCTTGAAATAGATCTATACTAGTCTCCCTTATTTCTTTGTTGGTAAAATATAAATTCAACACAAAAATAGTTTGTCGTGGAAGGCATGCACTGTGTGATATGCTTAATTGTGATTGCCGGTCAATCAAAGATTTGCCAGAGCTAACCAAGGATAAAACCAAAAGCTTTGTATGATGTAAAAACCACCCATTGTCCTCCTTTAGCTTTGTGTATAATAGCTAGTAAGAGTTTGCATCTAACTCAAGATGATTTGTGGTAAGGGAGGAACAATATCGCCTCCAAGTTCAAAGACAGTAAGATGAACACTGAAGCAATTTGTGCATGTAAGCTGCCATCTAGAGCCAATATTTATGCAAACAAAAATCCCTTGTTTTTTGCATAGATTGAATCTTACAGGATCATATCAATGGCTATCGAGGGGCAAATGATGTATGGAAGCATACAGATTAGATTTACGTATTACACAAAGACAACGTGAGTTACTTATTTAGTGCAATGGGGAAAAATCCAGCGAGTTGTGGTTTGTTCTTTCCCAGAGCTCCTTACAGAGACGTATGCAGACTTCCCTTGCCTGCTACAGCATCACAGGCTGCCTAGCATATAAGCAGATCCTGGGTCTGGATCCCACCAGAAACCCAATACCTGTCAGTCATGCCTCCTTCAATACCCAAGAAAGAAAAACCTCAACTCCATTTTAATAGAGATAAAGTACTTTTACTAGATATGAAGTGAAAGCAGCAAAAAGGAAAGCAAGATCTGAGTCAGAAAGGGGGGAACATATACATATCAAACGTTTACCCAGCACCCTCCCCCCAATTCCCCAACCCAGTGTCCAATCTGCAGCTCCCTAAGGTGTCATGTGGGGTGCATCTTCAAACAGCCTCATCCGGTTGGTATGCGAAACGGTTGGCCTTGGCCAAGTCCCAACATCAGCCACCAGCATGCGCAGAAGATGGTAAGAACAAGACTCCTCCAGTACAAGATAATTCCTTTCCCCAATATCATGCCCCCTCCCCCGTTCCTATGGCAGCCGATAGTAAGCAAGCGTAGCAAAACAGCCGTAAGCGAGCAAGCCAAACAGAGGCTGACAATACCTACCTACCTACCTACCAACCTTCCTTCCTTCCTTCCTTTCCTTCCTCTCTCTTCATTCACTCACTCACTCACTCACTCACTCATTCATTCATTCATTCCTCTATCCACCCATTCCCAGCATGTCTAACCAAGTGTCTCTGGGAAACCCCAACAGGACAGAAGAATAATATCACATGCCCATATTTCTTCCCCTGGCAACTCACCCTTTCGGTCATTCACCGTCAGGAGGATGCTTCCCGTCTTGTCCTTCTCAATGAGGTAGATGAGGAGGCGCCCATCTCCTCCCTTCATCTGGCACCATCTCTCATCCACAGGGGCCACCAACAATCTCACCATTTGGCTGCAGGAATTGCTACAGTTCTGACTCAGCGGTCCTGTCCCAAAAGCCTTGCACTCGGCACAATCCCTGCCAACAGATATGCAGGGTTTTTTTTGAAAACTGGGGGCTTTTATTTACTTTTGCTTAGCATATAGTATGGCCCCCACACCCATCCAGACACCCAAAAACTGCTAGCACCAATGGAGAACGGTTTGATCACCAGGGAAGTTACTGCAGCTAAATGTGGTTCAACCAGTTGGTG
The DNA here is from genome assembly GCF_964273705.1 of Natrix helvetica. Classification (NCBI taxonomy): domain Eukaryota; kingdom Metazoa; phylum Chordata; class Lepidosauria; order Squamata; family Natricidae; genus Natrix; species Natrix helvetica. Next base: position 212,629,199 of record NC_138548.1, on the reverse strand, counting down.
AGAGAGGGCGGGTGGGGGGACAGAGATTTTTTCTTCAGATTCCTTTTTTATATCATAAATCCCTACTACTAACATTTGGTGACAAACGTGAGCATGTGTTCTGAAGGTGGTTTTTAATTTGATTTGCCCAAAGTTGTAAACTGATCAAGACCACCTATAAGTCTGATGATAAACAAGCATATATACAAATCTAAAAGGGGCAGATTTTTAGTTCACATAATTATAATTTGGAACAATACAATATGATCACACAGCAAAAGTTCTTCCGTAATGAAGCTCTAATGGTCCGATTTGCTTATTAAGTGGGGTGAGAGTTACTAACATAACCAGAAATGCAAGATGATACAGCGTCATGAAGACATGATTTGTTTAGTGACCATCCAAAGTTACAATGACACTGAAAAAGGGGACTTACAACCAATCCTAATCCTCACCCGTACTACCACTGCAGCATTCCCACAATTACATAACCAAAATTTGAGCACTTGGCAATCGCCATGTGTTTATGATGGTTGCGGTGCCCTAGGACCATGTGGTTGCCATTTCCACTAGTCCAACAAGCGAAGATAATGAGGGAAGCCAGATTTGCTTAAACAACTGCATGATTCACTTAAAAGCAGTGGTGATTTATTTAACAACCAAGGCAAAAAAGATTATAAAAACCAGGTGTGACTCACTTAACAACCACCTTGCTTAGCAATGGAAATCAATAGAATAGAAATAGAAATAATACATTAATAGAATAGAAAATAATGGAGTGGAGGAATGGAACGGAACAGATTTATTTATTTATTTATTTATTATTAGCACTTATATACCGCCCCCTCTCCCGAAAGGGACTCGGGGCGGTGTACAGTCCGTATTAAAAAAACACCAAATAAAATACATGTATGCATAGGAGGAGGATAAAATAGACCAAAACTGTACAGCTAATAAATAAACAATATAAAATTTAAAATATCATACAATTTATACACTATCCCTCTAAAAGCCAGTAAAAAGTATATGCCAGGGGGGGTAGACGTTGTAAATTATGCCAAACCAGCCAGTCGGAACAGGTGTGTCTTCAGTTTCTGTCGGAAGGAGCGGAGGTCAGTAGTGGTTCTAATGTCGGGGGGGAGGTCATTCCAGAGGGTTGGGCCCATCACAGAGAAGGATCTACTCCTAGGTGTCGCCCGCTGGCATTGCCTAGCGGACGGCACCAGGAGAAGGCCCTCCCTGTGTGAGCGGATAGGTCGCAGGGACGTGTGTGGTAGGATGCGATCCTGCAGATAACTAGGTCCTCCGCCATGGAGCGCTTTAAAGATGGTGATCAATACCTTGAAACGCACCCGAAAGGCTACAGGTAGCCAGTGCAGCTCGCGCAGGAGAGGTGTTACGTGGGAGTAACGGGTACTTCCCATAATAACCCGCGCGGCTGCGTTCTGAACTAGCTGCAGTCTCCGGACGCGTCCCAAGGGAAGCCCCATGTAGAGGGCGTTGCAGTAGTCCAGGCGAGACGTCACCAGCGCATGAGTGACCGTGCGCAAGGCGGTAGGGGGCGCAATTGGCGCACCAGGCGAACCTGGTGGAATGCCCCCCTTGCCACGGCTGCCACATGGTCCTCCATTGACAGCCGGGCATCAAGGAGGACACCCAAATTGCGCGCCCGCTCCACAGGGGACAACTGTTCGCCCCCTATGGCCAGCGATGGAGTCAGCTGGCTGAACCGTGGTGCCGGCAACCACAGCCACTCGGTCTTGGAGGGGTTGAGTTTGAGTCTGTTGTCCCCCATCCAGACCCCGACGGCCTCCAAACACCGGGACATCACTTCGACAGCCTCGTTGGGGTGGTTTGGGGTTGAAATATACAGCTGAGTATCATCAGCGTAGAGATGGTACTCAACCCCAAAACCACGGATGATCTCACCCAGCGGCTTCACATATGCGTTGAACAGGAGAGGCGAGAGGACCGACCCCTGTGGCACCCCACAAGTGAGTGGCCTCAGGGACGACCTCTGTCCCCCTGTCAACACACATTGCTTCCGGTCGGAGAGGTAGGAGCCGAACCACCGCAAAACGGTGCCTCCGACTCCCATCCCCTCCAACCGGCGCAATAGGATACCATGGTCGATGGTATCAAAAGCCGCCGAGAGGTCTAATAGGACCAGGATAGAGGAGCAACCCCTATCTCTGGCCCTCCAGAGATCATCGACCAACGCGACCAAGGCTGTCTCGGTGCTGTGCCCGGGTCGGAAGCCGGACTGGCGTGGGTCTAGATAATCGGATTCGTCTAGGTGTCGCGGGAGCTGCTGCGCCACCACATTCTCAACAACCTTCGCCACGAAGGGGAGGTTGGAGACTGGACGATAGTTAGCTAGCTCCATTGGGTCGAGCGAAGGCCTCTTGAGCAAGGGTCTCACCACCGCCTCTTTCAAGGCGGTTGGTAAGTATCCCTCACCCAGTGATGCGCTCACCAGGCCCAGGAGCCAGCCTCGTGTCACCTCCCAGGCTGCCAGTACCAGCCAGGAGGGGCACGGGTCCGTTAAACAAGTGGTGGGTCGCAGCCGTCCACGTAACCTGTCCAAATCCTCGGGGGCAACAGAGTCAAACTCCTCCCAGAGTGGTCTCTCAAGACTCGCTGTTGGCGGCTCGTCTGGTCCACTGACGGAGGTCCACCCGCTCCGGATCTGATCGATTTTGTCTTGCAGATATTCTCCAAACTCCTCTGCTCTTCCCTGCAAGGGCGCCTCCCGCGTCTCCTGCAACAGGAGAGAGCGGGTCACCCTAAACAGGGCGGCAGGGCGGTTATCCGCAGACGCAATGAGAGCGGCACAATGCCTACGTTTGGCCGCTTTCAATGCCACAAGGTAAGTCCGTAAAAAGGCTCTTACCTGTGTTCGGTCAGATTCGGAGCGTGAGGACCTCCACCTGCTCTCTAGACGTCTCCTATGGCGCTTCATCACCCTGAGCTCCTCGGTATACCAAGGGGCCCGGGTGGCTCGCTGCCGCAGGAGAGGTCGCAGAGGCGCGACCCGGTCTAAGGCCCCCGCCGTCGCCCTATTCCAGGCGTCGACTAGGTCCTCCGACCGAGCGCGGGTTAGGGCTACAGGTAACGGCCCAAGCTCCGCCTGGAACCTATCCGGTTCCATCAAGTGCTTGGGGCGGTACCAGCTTGAACATACTGGTTCCGCCTCCTCGCGGTGGAGGGTAGCGCCAGGGAAGTCGAGCTGGAGATATGAGTGATCTGACCATGACAGGGGCATAATCTCTAAATCCCCTATTCCCAGATCACTCGTCCACTGTTCAGATACAAAGATAAGGTCCAGTGTGTGGCCGCCTTCATGTGTGGGGCCCTGAATTAGTTGGGTCAGGCCCATGGCTGTCATGGAAGCCATGAACTCCCGAGCCACCTCAGACGCTGCTCCCGTCGACGGCAGGTTGAAATCCCCCATAACCAAGAGTCTGGGAATCTCAACCGCCGTCTCCGAGACCAGCTCGAGGAGCTCGGGCAGGGCCGCTGACGTATAGCGAGGAGCCAAGTATACAATCAGCAGACCCCACTGCCTCCCTGGGCCCCATTTCATACCCAGCGACTCACACCCGGGTATCTGAGGAACAGTGAACTCCCTCGGCTCTAGACAATCCCGTATAACTACCGCCACCCCACCACCCTTACCCAGGGCCCGAGGCTGATGGAATGCACGGAAACCCGGTGGGCACATTTCCACGAGGGGTAAACCACCCTCGTGGCCCAACCAGGTTTCCGTTATCCCTGCAAGGTCTAGCTCCCCCTCCGAGATCAACTCGTTAATGAGGGGGGCCTTGTTGGTCACAGACCTTGCATTGCAGAGCATCAGCCTAAGGCCCTGGCTCTGTAGTTCCCGACCACCTAGGCTGCGGGGGTTGGTACAAGCGACCGGGCGTAGCCAGCAGCCACGGTCTCCCAACCGACCTTGCGATCTTTTCTTGTCCTCGCATCCCCCCCTCCCCGCGACCGTTGTAATAAAACAACCCTCTACTGGAATTACTTGTTCCCTCTCCCCCCTCACCCCGCTCACTTCCTTCGTAGACTCACCTGTTCGTCTGGCGTTGGCTTCCCTCCTGGCCTGGTTATCCCCCCTCCCTTTCCTAGAACCCCCTAAAAACACAATAAAACATTTTGATAAAAAGCCCCTCAGCTTCCTTTTCTTCCACCTCTCGGGGTTCACAAACCCGTCATCAAGGCTGGACCTTGAAAGGGCCCGGGGCCAAACCTGCGAGAGAGGGGCTTCTCGCAGGTGGAGCAGGTCTAACCTCGAATAAATTGATTGAATAGTGAAAGACCCAGTAGGGTAAGGTGTTGATAAAACAAAGTTGATAGGTAATAGCCGGCAGGGCTGGGTCGCAATGAGGACCAGAGTCTTAAGGTTTAGATGTTAAGTGATGGTAAAAATGTCTGGATGGTAACTTCAGAGGAAGATGGTAAGTAGTAGATGATAGATAGATGGTAAATAATATTTGGATGGTAATAATGTCAAGATGGTAACTCCAGAGGAAGGGGGGGGGGGAAGTGAGAGATATCCAAGTGGCGCAAATGGTGGGAAGAGGCAAAGATGGTCAATGGGAGACAGATGGTTCAAATGGTCCCAGATGAATATAAGTTCCTTAATGGGTGGGGGGGGCTTCATTATCCTAATTGTATTAGGCTGGGTAGCTGCTCAGGCCTGTCCATAGCCCCAAATGCCTGCTCAGGCTGCTCCAGCCTGTCCACAGCCCCATGTCCAGCCCCAAGTCCAGATCTCCAGTGGCCTCAAGGCTCCAAGACATCCCCGGTCATTATTTCAGTGCCTCACCAGTCTATGGTGCCTCTCCAGCGCTCCGTTGTTACTGCCTTGTTCCTCCCTGTGCCTCCGTGCCTCCGGTGCTGATGGTGACCCTCCGGTGCCTCAGGTGGCTTTCTGGGGGCTCTCTGGGGGCTCTCCGATGGTGCCCATTCCTTCCCTTTTATTATCCGGCTTTTCGGCTCTTTTTTGAATTTACCGGCGCCTGCGCCGCCCGCGCAGCCGCACTGCGCCGTCGCCATGTTCGTAGGCTTCTTCCCAGCCGAATGCCGCTTACAATCTTCCGCTCCTTCCTGCCCTCCGATCTCCACCGACCACCCTGGAAGGCCAGAACTGGCCCAAAACAAGCCAGGGTGGACGGGCTATCAACTCTCGGCCCCCTCTGGTGTCACAGGGCCGGTTGCAGTCCTTTACCCGGTCGGGCGCTCCATAGTGCGCTCCGGAGCTCAGGAGGCGACCGCCATCGTTGGAAGCTCCTCCTCCTCCCAGAGCAGAGCAGAGTGGAGCAGAACAGAACAGAATCAAATTGAATATTGGAATAGAATAGAATGGAATGGAATGGAATAGCATGGCATGGCATGGAATAGAATAGAATGGCATGGCATGGCATGGCATGGAATAGAATAAAGAGAGTTGGAAGAGAACTTGGAAGTCTTCTAATCCAAACCCCTTATAATTGTGGTTGTAGGTCAAGGGTTACCTCTAGTAGCACAGTGAAGCCCAATGAAATCTTCCTAAAGCTGGCACCTTCTGAAAATGCAGTTCTAAATGTTATCAGAAATATAAAAACTCACAGAGTCCTCCAGTTACTTGCTAATGTTCCCCCGTCTGTCACTTAAAATGTGCTGGCAACCTTGGGTGATACTCTAGAGACCATGCAATGCAGTAGATTCAGACAATCCCAGAAACTCAGCTTTTGCAACCCTGTTTTAAGCTATCCCGACTTCCTGGTCTATCTGCTTCACTGATGCCCTCTGGTATTCCAACTAAATGAAAGGATTTAGGATGCCAACTTGCTCAAGGAAACTTGCATTGAAAGTATCCAGTGTGCAGTACTGATGAACAATTGAAAAGTACAATGTCATTGGCATCAAACCCAGTCAAAGTACATGGTAATGGTTCTCACTTTGACTTAATCAAGGTGGTGACTGACAATGAACTTTGCTGAACAAAGCCCTCCTGCTTAAAAAAAAACCATGAACAAGCAGCCAGTCCCTTCCCTCCATCCATTGGCTCCCTCCCCTCAGCCTTACCTGTGCACTTCACAGGGCATCTGGTGGTCAGCACAGTGGCTGCCCAACCACCCAACATCACACTGGCATCGGTTGCAGGCACAGTAGCCATGCCCATTGCAGATCTTGCCCTCTTGGTCGCATCCATTGGTATCCAGGCTGCACTCACATGCGCTGCCAGTGTAATTGGCCTGGCATTGGCACAGGCCACACCTGCACTGCCCATTACCTGTTGGCAGAAGGAGACAAGCATCATAATAAAATTCTTTGTGTTGTGGGGAAAATGGCTACCAGTTTGTCCTTGTTCTTATTCACTTGATTGTTTACATTTTTTTATTAATAAATCAATATTTTTATCAACAGGAACATTTAGAATTATTGTTATTGTTATTGTTATTGTTACTGTTATTATTATCATTGTCATTATTATTATTATTGTTGTTGTTGTTGTTGTTGTTATTATTATTATTATTATTATTATTATTATTATTATTATTATTATTATTATTATTATTATTATTATTATTATTATTATTATTATTATCAACCAAGTACCTTCTTAAAATATAAGATGTTCCAAGTAGCACAATTTTTGCAGTTCCGCTGGTGTTATTGCAGGAAGCTGCAATTTGAAGATGTATCTTGTAAAATTCTTGGACATGGTGCCAAGTGCCCTGATGACATGTCAGGTGGTGGTGGTGGTATTATTATTATTATTATTATTATTATTATTATTATTATTATTATTATTATTATTATTATTATTATTATTATTATTATTATATCTTTGGTGAGATTCGCAGTCTTTGGGGCTGGTTAGCAGCTCAACAGAATAATGTGACCTTTTTGTAAGATTCCTTATCAGCACAAATCAAGACTACCTGTACTCTGAGCACGAGAGAGCCTGAAAACCCACAAGGTTACAGATTATATACCCATGATGGTGGACCTATGGCACGCGTGCCAGAGGTGGCACGCAGAGCCCTCTATGTGGGCATATGTGCTGTCATCAGCTCCTCTACTGGTTTAAAAAATCAGGCTACTTTTTGGGCCTTCAGGCTGTTTTTCAGGCTGTTTTCAGGCCAGAAAATGCCCTGAAAATGCCCCCCCAAATGGCCAAAAAACAGGTATACACGCATCGGTCAACTGGTCTTTGGGTTTCTGGTGCTCCAGCACTCATACATGTATGCACATCAGTGGTGGGTTGCAGGCAGTACGCCCCAGTATGGGTGTACTGGAGCCTGCCCGGAGCACCGGGTACCATTCCAGTATGGTGCTCTGGAAGGCCCACCCGCCCGCCCGAGTGCCTTACCTGTCTTTTAAGCCTTTGGTGCTTCCGCGCACGCACATGGCGCATACAGCACCTGCGCGACACTCCGCTGAGCAGCTGGAGCATCGCAGAGACTTGCAGAAGCAATGCCTGCGTCCAGAACCCACCACTGGTGCACATGTACGTGCGTTATGATTTGGGCACTTGGTGCCGAAAAGGTTCGCCATCACTGTTATATACGGTACTCTCTGCAATGAAAAGCAGCACAAGTTCTAAAATGATCTCTGCTGCAGTAATGGAGGATAACACCGTGGGGGGAACCCTTCTGTGGGTTGATCTGGTGCCTCTTCACTCTGCTCTTTTAAGGAGACCTGTCTGTTCTATTGATATAGCAACTTGTAACGCAAGCACACACCCCTTTAAAGCACAGAAAGGACAGCAACCTGGCTTTTCTTATCTATCACCTGACCCCCATCCTCCAACCTCCAGGGTCATCAGGCAGTTTCCGTTTGTCTTCTCTATCTAATATGAACATCAAAACGTCAAAGGACAGAATATTATTTGTCTTATGCACAAATCCTGTCTTCTCCAAATTACTGGCTTTGAAGATTTCCACTGGCACTAGCTGCATATTTACAAGCATAACCATGAGGTGGAAGGCTAGAGATATGTTTTCTTTCTAATGGAAACTGAGAGCTAAGGCAGTAGAATTGTCTACTCCATGTATAACGTTTTCAATACATTCATAGAAAGGACAATATTTGTAGCTCAGGGTTGAAAGGACCAACGCACAGATGGACCCACCGACCGGCAGTTGGACAGACGGAGAGAGAGGCAGAAGGACAGACCGACATGGGGACAGACAGATAGAGGGACGGACAGATGGACAGAAGGACATACAGACTCCAGTGCCAGCAGTGATGTTACTTAGTTTGGGTGCGATGAAACGTCTGCAAGAAAAAAAACTAGCTCAGACTGCAAGGACTCCTCATAAAGGAAATGTTCATAATGATAGTGAGCTATGTATCTTACATTTATCCAGCTAATGGTTAATGAGAGTAATAGTGCCCATCTGTCTGTCTGTCTGTCTGTCTTGTGGCTGTATGTCCCCCAGTCCATCTGTCTGCCTGTGTAGCAGTCTGTCCTCCTGTCTCTCCGGCTGGCTGTCCAACTGTCAAGTTGTTTGTCTGTGGGTTCATCTATATGTCTGTCTGTCCATCTGTTGATCTATTCATATATCCAGCCATCTGAATGTCTGTTCATCCTTTCATTTGTTCATTTTTTGTCTGTCCATCCTCCCCTCTCTCTGTTTATCCACTGATCCATCCACATCAGTCTGTCCATCTGTCCTTTGTTGTTGGTCCATCTATCCATCTGTCTGACTACTATCCTTCTCTTCAACAGTATGTTTGTCCATCTCAATGTCTTTGTCTGTCTGTTTACCTAAGTATCCATCTGAATGCCTATCTGTCTGTCCAATAGGCTGTCTGCTTGTCCATCCTCCTGTCTGTGGACAATGTCCAGAGTATATCCATCTATCCATCTATCCATTATCTATTGCCTGTCTATCCAACTGTCTGTCTGTATATCTGCCTGCACTTTCATCTCTTCATCTATCTATATGTCTGCCTGTCTATTCAGTCTGTCCATTTTTCTACCTGTCTGTCTTTATATTTCTCCATCTGTCCTTTTGCGTGTCTGTCAGTCTGCCTGTCCATTTGTCTATATCCAATAGCCTGTTCACCTGTCCCTCATCTGTATATCTATGTCTGTGGGTTCATTCATCCATCTCTCTGTTTATCATCTATCCATCCATCATTCTGTTTGTGATTCTGTCCATCTGGGTGCTGTCTGTCCAGCCATCTGTCTGCTTTGTCCATCTGTCATCCTGTCCATTCTTCTATTTGTTTTACTGTTTTTCCATCAGTGATGTTACCTACTCGGGATATTAAAAGCCTGCAAGCAATCAACAAAGTTCAGATAGAACGAAGACCTCGATGGTTCAACCCTGAGCTACAAATATTCTCTTCAATTGGAGAGTCATAGTACCTTTGATCTCAAACAAACTTCATGTTCTTACCTGCACAGAGTTGCCCATTATGTCGTTCACAGGCAACGTTGTCACAACTGCAGAAGGGCCCACTTGCTAGGGTCACACCTTCTGAACCAAGTATTTCCTCTTTCCTGCAATCACAGCGCCGGCCAACATAGCCTTCATGACATCTAGGAGAAATGGGCCGTGGAGAGGAGACAAAGAGCATTTCTAAATCAACTGTTGGCTTGCATGGTTTCATCCTCACCAACTTGCTACCTCTCCGTGCTGGCATAGCTACAGTCCTTCAATTATGATTGGAGCTGGGATTAATCCTTATCTAGGTATTGGTATAAGAAGGGAGAAAAAGGAAAGGGGAACTCTGCTAATGCTGTGACAGATAGTTATTATCAATCAATCAATCACTGTCTTTCAACCCTTCTTCAATACTTTCACATGAAATGATCTCTGTAAGTTCTGAATTCATGCTGAACTAAATAAAACTCTCTTCCTTTTAAACTCAGATTTCTGAATGCAGCTGCTTGTTACAAATGGATGCTTGATATCTGCTCTTTGCTTTGTCTGTCTTCCATTCTACGGTCTTTATTCCAAACTCTTCTTCGGGTGGCCCAATCAGGCATCAATCCACCTTCAAGGGCAATCCAAACAGCAGAATATTTAACAACAATAACAATAATTTATTATTACAGTCTTAGACCAACAAGTATTTAACACGGACAGCTTCTGAGGACATACCTTTGAGCCTTCTTAAATCAATTTAGGGGAAAAAGATGCCTTGTCAGGGAATGGAATAAAATTCCAGAGGTAATGGGTTTTGAGCCCCCCTCCAGATTTTCCCAAGGAAAGCTATCCTTTAAAAAAAGAACGTCAAACTAAATGTTTAAAAATATATGTGCCTCAATCCTACATTTATTACAAATAAATAAACAGGGTGACTGGCAAGATTTATGTGTAAAATCAGGATTATATATATGATATTACCATATCAAGTTTTTTTTTCTAGATGTGATCTAGAGACTTCTTTCTTCACTGAATTTTACAGTGAGAAGCTAAACATGAGATTTGGAGTTGGTCTGAACAACCACTTTGAAACCATTTGCAGTTTTTAAATTTTGATTGCATAAATTGCATTTGGTCAAAAAGAAGATTTAAGCAAAAAAGAAAGAAAGAAAGAAAGAAAGAAAGAAAGAAAGAAAGAAAGAAAGAAAGAAAGAAAGAAAGAAAGAAAGAAAGAAGAAAGAATGGCTAGAAGTAATATGGCTTGTTCAGTAGTTGAAGTGCTTCTTCTGAATAGGAACTGCCACTTAGACATGAAGATTTCATTTATTTACTCTTCTCAGAGAAGTTTCTAATCAGGCCTTCCAGAAACACGCTACAGCAATGGTGTCAAACTCAAGGTCTGTGGCAGTTGTGGGTTGCAGGCGGTACGCCCCGGTACGGGAATACCGGAGCCTGCCTGAGCACCAGATACTGTTCCGGTATGGTGCTCCAGAAGGCCCACCCACACGCCCGAGCTCCATACCTGTCCTTTAAGCCTTTGGCGTATCCGCGCATGTGCATGGCATGTACGGCGCTTGTGTGATGCTCCGCCAAGCAGCTGGAGCATCACAGAGGCTTGCGGAGGCATCGCAGGCAGGTACAACGCATGTGCACGCACTCCATGAGCGTCCATGTGGGTGACACCGAGCCTGTTCCAACCATACCGGTTGGATTGAGATCCGGAACCCACCACTGGCCTGTGGACTGGATCCAGCCTGCAGGGTGCTTAAATCTGGCCTGTGGGGCTGGCCTGGAAATAGCAAAGGACCAGCCTGCAGAGCCTCTGGCAGCCAAAATGGGGCACTGTGCGGCAGAGGCGGTATTCAGCAGGTTCTGACCAGTTCTGGAGAACCGGTAGCAGAAATTTTAAGTAGTTCGGAGAACTGGTAAATTCCACCTCTGATTGGCCTCGCTCCCATCTATTCTCTGTCTCCCGAGTCCCAGCTGATTGGGAGGGAATGGGGATTTTGCAGTAAGTTTCCCTGGGAGTGGGGAGGGAATGGAGATTTTACAGTATCCTTGCCCTGCCACACCCACCAAGCCATGCCCACCAAGCCATGCCACCCCCATCAAGCCACACCCACAGAACCATTATTACAAAGTTTTGAATCCCACCACTGGTATGCGGCCCCCATGTGCCCCTTTTTCGAGCTGGATGGACTTCTGAAGCACTTTGCCAGCCAAAACAGTGTTTTGTCCATCATAACTTCAAACGGTCACCAAGAGACCAGTCATAAGTTGAGGACTAACTGTAGATCATTTTGCCACTTCATGAAGGCAAAAGAACAGACCGTGAAATCAATATTACACTACTTTATTGCAATATTTCTGACCTGGACCTTATTCCAGGCAAATGAAGAAAAAGGTTTTTTGAGCCTTTATTGCTCTGCAACAATAAATGTAAGTGAAATTTTGTGTGGTCGATAACCAATTTGGTGGTACTTGTGGTGTCTAGATTGCAAAGTTCCATCATCACAGTTATATTTTGAGGAGAGGATGATATTCAGGTCATCAGTTAGTTTTTTTTAATATCAAATTTTATTGTTATCAACATATAAGATACAAAGGAAAATAAAATATAATGGAAAACTAGGGGAAAAACAGTGACGGGAAGAGAAAATGTGAGATAGAAAGGGAAAAAGAAACAAAAGGCACTGACCTCCAACTCTCTTTGGTACAGTAGAAGATAATAACATTATAACCTCAACTTTTTACTTTTATACAATAGTATATACTAGCCACTTCTACAACAGCAAACCTGTTGTAGAAACAAAATTTCATTTTTCCCATCACAAGCACAAAGTTCAGAAGCAATTTCTAAATAGAAGCAAAATTAAATACATTCTCTTTTTTAGATAAGGTAATTGATTTAACAATCTCTTTTCTATTTGCTCATTAATATTTATAGACTGTCATAATTTATATTAATAAAACTCAGTATAGTCTTTCAAAAGTTAACCCTAAAGAAAGTAATACTTTTCTTAAATTTTAAAACATTAACCTTTTCTTTAAAAACTTCTCCAACATCTTTTTAAAAACTTTATACTCTTTTTTAACCTCCTCTTAACATACATACATTAAAATTCACTTTCGGTAATATGTTACAAACTTTAAGGATTGCTCAAGCTATAAAGGAGGAAAAAAAACACTTTATAATCTCTCTCCCCAATTTATGGTCATGCGATAAGATCTTTTCCATCTCTTTAAAAGTACTAACTACTCATATTTTTGAATTTAATTTCAATATTATCTTACAAACTTTGGGAGTATTAACAGAGAGTGAGTTAAATTCAATGATTAATCGGAGTTGGGATAAATCATATAAATACCTGCAAATGCCACAGGTGAGGTTGCCATGTCCACCAGAGCAGTGGTATGCATCAGGCTGGGTGTCTCCACATTGGCACTCACAGGCTGTTGACAGCTCTACTTGGACCTCCTCTCCCACTCCTAATACTCGCAACACCAACTTCTGGGACTCAGGTAAGCAAGTGGTTGCCCTTATCTTCACTGTGAATTGCACCTTGGGAAGACAGGTGAATGAGAGGGGCTCCATCAACTTCCCTAAGTGATAAATCTGTGGCAATCCAGGTGTTCCCAAATTCCAGTTCCCAGCATCCCTTTATCCACGCTTATACTGCTAGAGCTGTAACACAGCAACCTCTTTGAGATCCTCTCCTGAGACTTGACTTAAATACTCACCAACTGGTTGACAGAAACGTCATTGCATTCGCCACCCTCTGTCTGCCCATAGGTTTCTGTGTCTCCACAATGGGAGTCATAAGCAATGGAGATCCCAGGCGGAAGGTCTGAGAAATGTCCCAGTTTCACTGTGGAGGCGAGACTCTGTGGAGAGACAAGTAGAATCTGTTGTGAGTAGGCTTATGACTCGGATGATACTACACTGCAAAGCAAGGCAGAAAAGGAGAATGCTTACACATGTTTTTTACTAGCAAACCCAGTGATTAGGGGGTGGGTATATATGGCATCCTACCAGGAATAAAAGATCAGGTTCACACATGTGAAGGTTCAATGGAACTGATTTATTGCTAATTATGTCTATACACAGGGATTTTCTCAACTAACAGCACATGCTTGCAATTAGGATGAGGTTCAAGGGGATTTTGACTTAGTTCATTTGTGGCTACATAGAGATTCTAGGCTGATTCCTCTTTTAACTCCACCTCCAGGTTCTGCCACTCCTTTTTCTACACATCCATGTATAGCATATAGGGAGGCAATACAGCATCCTAGCATTCTTCATCCCATTTCCCCCTCACAAAACCTACCCTCTGAGGTAGGTGGAGCTGGGAGAGGATATATAGCACAAAATTGAGTTTCCACAGTTGAGGGCGAAGTAGAACCTGGATCTCCCCACTGCCAGTCAAACATCTTAACCTCTACACCATCTGAAATCTTATCTGTTGCAATGGCTGAGAAAAAGGAGAGAATTCTGTCCTGACCACATTCCTTTTATGCATGGAGGTGGGAACACTTTTCTCCCAGTGGCTGACCTGGTTTGCATCAACCCAGAGGTGAAGCAAAGCATGGCATCCAGTCTCTGCCTATTCATTCAGTTGCCAGTATGTGGTTGTTTGACTTCTCTTGCACTTGGGAGTGTTTGAATACAAACCAAAGTAACTAATTTCTAAACAGGATCCCTCTCAATTTCACTCACTACTGGATCTGAGAATATCCAAAACAAACTGAAAATTTGCCCTAAGCTAGAAGAGCTATCTATGGGATGCGGTAGCTCAGTGGCTAAGACGCTGAGCTTGTCGATCAGAAAGGTCTGCAGCTCGGCGGTTCAAATCCCTAGTGCCACATAACAGAGTGATCTCCCATTACTTGTCCCAGCTTCTGCCAACCTAGCAGTTTGAAAGCACGTAAAAATGCCAAGTAGAAAAATAGGGACCACCTTTGGTGGGAAGGCGTTCCGTGCGCCTTCAGTGTTTAGTCATGCCGGCCACATGACCACGGAGATGTCTTCGGACAGAACTGCCTCTTTGGCTTTGAAACGGAAATAAGCACCACCCCCTAGAGTCGGGAACGACTAGCATGCATGTGTGATAGGAACCTTTACTTTACCTTTAGAAAAGCTATATATATATGAGAAAAACTCCTCTAATGTATAATCAATTCAAGGGGCTCAGAGTGCTTCTAGGTTATCTCCCAAGTAAGATAGTTTATGAAGTCTACTTATTTCTTATTAGAGCATGAACATTGAGTGCCTTCGGGTCATTTTCTGAGTAATGCTCAAGTAGACGGTGGCGCTGGAAAAGTGGTCCTTCCCCTGATTAGGATTAATTTCAAATGAGAAATTTGACTACTCAATGTCCTCACTTTATATGCATCTTCTATGAGCTCCACCACATTTCTGGAGTCCGACTTCAGTTCCCCCACCACTGACTTTGGAATAAGCTTGCTCAGCTCCTAGAGAGGAGAGGAAAATGTGAGTAGGAGATTCCCCAATAGTCCAAGTATACCTCCCCTCCCCACTCTCCAACTCAGCAGTCACCTTATATAAGGATAGCCTGGAACTAGTCACGGCAAATATGGGTTGAATATTAGATTTGGACAACACTTCAGCCAAGTGTCCAAGGGAAGGATAGTCCTGCAAAGAGACAGAAGCTGTGGTTACAGGGACAGATGCTTTTCTTCATTTCCCTCCTCACTGGGTTTTTTTCCCCTAGGGAAACTTCCCTTCCTTAAATGTCTACGGAGATTCTCAGCCATCCAGGTCATGGTTGTCCCAAAGGTGCTAATTCAAGAGGCAACTGGACTTTCTGGTTTTTCTTTGAAGACGTTTTGCTTCCCAGCTGAAGAAGCTTCTTCAGCTCTGACTGGATGTTGGGGAATCCCCTTCCTTCTCATCAGGACTTCAGCTAGAATCCGGGAACTTTGGTGCCCTCCCTTCCAAGCCAAATGTGGTGAATTTACTCTCACCCTCCAAAAAAAGCAGAAGCAGAATGCAGCAATCAATAGAATTTGTATGATTTACATCAGACTTCTTCAAGGCATGAATTTTTAAATCTCTTCAAAGATCGTGGCTAGAACTAGAGCACTAAAATAGTTTTTTTGTTGCAGCGGGTTCAATTCAGCCGCTGGTATCTCCGATGGATATGGGCTTGGATAGAAAGACAAGAAAAAGCCATCCTCCAAAAGCTTTAGAAAGCCTCCCTCATATGGCCAAGTATTAGATTCACAAGGACCAATAGCTTGACTGAGTCAAAATCAGAGTCAGATGCTGCTGTGCATAGGTTTAGTGCTTTAGTGCTAAATTGGACAGAACATATATATGGCAAATATAAATAAATACACATCCACTGTCAAATTACCAGTTTATTTCCACAGTTCCCCTATCTACTATGGAGAAATAGGGAGTACCATGATATTGCTATTCCCTATTCCCTTCTTCTATTAGTTTTATTCTTTATACATGATGTTTTTATATTTGTGTAAGCAGCCTTGAGTCGCCACGTGAGAATAAGCAGCAATAGGAGCCTCGGTGGTGCAGTGGTACTGCAGGCTACTTCTGCTGATCACTGGCTGCCTGCAATTTGGCAGTTCGAATCTCACCAGACTCCGAATTGACTCAGCAATCCATCCTTCTGAGGCGGGTAAAATCTGAGGACCCAGATTGTTGGGGGAAATATGCTATGTCTGTAAACCACTTAGAGAGGGCTTTAAAGCGCTGTATGTCTAAGTGCTATTGCTAGTATACATTTTCTAAAATAAATAAAATTGTGATAATATACAAAGTTGGGATAATATACAGAGGTGGGTTGCTGCCAGTTCGGCCCGATTCAGTCGAACCGATAGTGGAATTCAGGTGGCAGAACCGGCAGCAACTCAGGACTGCCACGCCCCCAAACCAGTTCTCGGTATCTTCTGCCATTACTGTTCATGCACAGAGCAATTTTTAATCAAATGCACATGTGCAAGCAACAGGTGGCGGTCAGCATGTGTGTGCAGCAAGCCAGTATTAATCGGTTCAGGAACCCAGCCCTGGGTGGGGAGGCAGATGGGCAACTATCATTCTTGGTGGCAATGATCCCATTACCAAATGAAGGGCTAACGATATGCTCATAGAGTAAGCCAGGGGTAGGCAAACTGACATGCTCTAGATTTGCATCAATTCTCATTGTCACTTATTCTTATTGTGTTGGGCAAGGCTAAAGGAAGTTGTTAGTAGACTCTTCATTACCTACTATTTCAACAAATAATCTTACATCCAGTGTTATTGCTCATAACATTGGAAAGTACAACTAATATTCGCTCCCTTTTCCTCAGCTAATAACTAGACATTGCTATGAGGAAAACATGTTTGATTGTTGTGTGACGGACTCAGTAACCCCAGAGATAGGCATGGTAGACCATCCAAATCACCCATTGGTCCACACATTTACCTTTCTCCAGTGGTGGGATCCTGCCAGTTTAACAACTGGTTCAGTGATTGCATGCTCCGTGTGCATTCACAGTTTTAACAAAACTTACCTTCCATGTTACTTCTGAGGAGTAACACAGCTGAGGCGCAGTTGTCCTTTCTGCCACACGAATCAGCTGAGAGGATATAGGTAAATAAAGCGCAGGGGCAGGTGGGCCCACCTGATCATCGGAGCGAACCGGTTCGCTTCCCAGCTGATCATTGGAGCTACTGGTTTGCCTGAACCTGTCCGAATCGGCTGAATCCCACCCCGACCTTTCTCCCTATTCTTCTTTCCCCATTGACCTCACAGTCCCAAGCATTTCCAGCAAGGAGGGACTTCCTCATCCTTTTCCTCCCACAGAATTTCAATCAATAGGGGCTGGGAGATCTTTTCAATCCTTTTGTTCTCTCCATATGCCAGCTGTTTTCTGTGCAGAGGATTTGGGTTCTGCTTCAATACATCCTGCAATCTGATGCATGAGATTTCAACTGCCAGAATTCCTCTTTCAACTAGAGTTAAAATCCAATACATCCAGAAGATACCAGGTTTTGAGAAGATCATGGCACTGAATTGTTCAGCACTTCTGAGAGCCCCAGGTTTCAGTGTGGTAGACACAGTGGTGGGATTCAGCCAGTTCGCACCACTTCGGAAGAACCAGTAGCCATTTATGTCTGGAGTTCGGCAAATTGGCTGAAATGGGTGGCAAGAAGCCCAGCCATACCTGGCGAGGTGGGGGGGAGTAGAGATGGCAAGAGGAGCCCCGTCTCCTTCCACGTGCCCCAATGAAAGGCAGTGGCAGTCCAGGTGCTCCCCTTCCTCTCCCTCTCTGGTGCTGGAAGTAATTAAAAAACCGGTTCATCCAGGGTCAGGTTGGCCATCGCAGGAGGCTCATCCCACATATGCGGCAGAGCTGGAGGGCCACACCTCCCATGATGGCTAACCTGACCCTGGGTGAACTGGTGGTTAAATTACTTTAATCCCACCACTGGGTAGACACTGCACTTTCCCTATTTTCTAAGTAATCTCAGTAGCTTTTCAAGAAGATGAGAAAGGAACTTACATAGAGGTGACTTTTGCTGTATACACCATTGGCATCCAGGTGGCAGCGGCCATCATTGGGCATATGGATCCCTCCCAATTTTCCATCCCCTGCAGTGTGGAAAGTGCCATCTGAAGTGAAAACTAGCAGACTTGTCACATTGCGCCAGCCAATCTGGTCCTGGAAAGAGAGAGGAAGGGTCAGTTTTCCCACATTCAAAACAGCAACTCCACTTACATCAATATTTTTGAACTGAATACTCATTCGCCATGTCTCGGGAGTGCTGCATATTCAGAAGAGGTTAAGACACATTTGAGTAAAGCTCGGATCAAAGTTCAAGATCTGTTAGATCTTGCTACTAATATCAAACCTCAGGTTATGTAACAGTTTATTTTTTAGAAGGTTTCCAACTAAAAATGTAGAACACAGCAAATAAATCTAAGGTAGTAGTTACCGAAGTTTAAACGATCAGACAGTGGGCTGGCAATGAAATTTTGTGAAATTTTGCTCCGGATTGAGAAAAATTAGGAGTGGTTTCTGGTTGAGAATCTACCGTGGAGTAGACATCCTTGATACGAGGATGGCATTGCTGCAGAAGTGGGCAGCCAGTGCAGTCTTTCCAGGTAAAGGAGAGATTGTAAGATCGCCTACATGCACTCCGTACAACTGCTTCTCGTGAAGAGATGGCAGAAACTGAGGATTTTGTGGTTGACTTGAGAGTTGAGCAGTGGGGAGTCAAGGGCTTCTACTCAAGCTCACAGTCATAATGCAGCTTATATGGGTACAAGGTTTATGCAAGCCTCAGTTTCTTAAACACTTTCGGATGTAATTAATTTACAGCTAAAGCTAGATTGTCTGAGTGGCAGGGTAAGATAACTCCACTTCAATGAGTCAATATTCTTTCTGGATTACAAAGGTATTTAAAGATTTTTAAATGTTTTGAGAAAAGTTTCAGAAGGAGTAAGATATAAGTTTAAAACAAAGGGAGGGAGGGAGGGAGGGAGGGAGGGAGGAAGGAAGGAAGGAAGGAAGGAGAGAGACATGGTCTGCATAATTCTACCCTCGTAGCTCTCTAGTGGATTTAGCACGGAGAAGAGCGCAAAGTCCAGTGGAGGCAGAAAGGTTCTTGGCGCTCTGGGAAGCTGCAAAAGTGGCTGGGAGAGGCGCGTAGCTCCAAACCAAGCCGTGCATCTCTCCCAGCCACTTCCGTGGCTTCCTGGAGCGCCGAGAACCTTCCTGCCTCCGCTGGACTTCGCACTCTTGCGCGGAGAAGAGCACAAAGTCCAGCGGAGGCGGGAATGCAAAACCGACGCCTACTCCTCCTTTGCAAGGGGAGCGAAGGGAACTGCCAGGGACACCCCCGTGCTTTGCTGGCAGCCACACCTCCTAGGCAAGTTCAGGGAGGTCTAGGAGGCCAGCCGTGCCGCACAAGCTACTGCCCACGAGCGGTGACGGAATGAGTGGGGGAAGCGAGCGAGGGGGTGGGGCAGGTGCTCCGTGACGAACCGGTTCTAACCAGTACGGTAGATTTCTGGAACCTCTTCTACCATACCAGTTAGAACCGGCAAGAACCCACCCCTGGATCCAACTCACAACCTCTTGATTGTGAGGCGAGAGCTCCACCAGATGAGACCTTTCTTACTGTTCTCCCTAGCACAGAGGAACATGGGCACAATTCCTACGAGCATCTCAAAGGACGGGAAGGTTACAACCATCTGGGTTGGAGGTACCTGGCCAGCAGGTGCCCTGTGGTTATTTGAAGACTGTGTGCTCGGGGCTTCTGCTACACTCACCTTGCAAATGGCTGCCTGCATGATAGCATCAAAACCTCCTTCTGCGTCGTCTAGGTTGGCTGAGATGCGCTGCTGACCGACCTTGCTCTCAAACTCACTGGCGTTCTCAGTCAGAGCGAGCACGTGCTTATAGCTGAAAGCCGACTGGCAGTTCTCCTTCGGGATTAGGCAAGGATGTTTCCGTTTGGAAGGAACCATATTGACATAAGGTAGCACGGTCTTGTCCACAAAGGCACCAAACCCTGCAAAGAAAAGATCTTCCGTCTTCCTCATGTTACCCTTAAATCCCAGCTCTGAGGGCTTTACAACCTCCTATAAGCATAAGGATAAGAGTTTGGGAGATGGGGTGAACAGATCCCACCCAGGGAACAGATCAGATAAGAGACAGCATAGCCCACAGCTGGATAGGGGGCAGGGCAACAGGCTTAGAAGGGACCCTCCTTAGGCTTCTTGGGCTGCAAAGGAGATGGCGGGAGAATTGCACTTTCACACAGGCAAGATTCGGTTAATGTAGATTTATAATAAAGTGGAATTAATTTATCTGGTCATGTTTCCTGCCTGGCCTACTTGGGAAGGCAGACATACAGTTATCAAAGAGTGAATACAAAAGTGGGATTTCCCCAAAAACCTGGGGCAAGACTTAGAATAAGTTTGCGCACTTAAAAAAAGAACCTCAAGGGAATGAGGGGAAGGGAGGGAGGGAGGGAGGGGGAGAGAGAGATACAAAAGCCCAATATATGACCCTATAATTGGCGCAGTGGTTAGAGTGAAGTACTGCAGGCTACTTCTGTTGACTGCCGGCTGCCTGCAATTTGGCAGTTCAAATCTCAGCAAGCTCAAGGTTGACTCAGCCTTCCATCCTTCCAAGGGGGGTAAAATGAGGACACAGATTGTTGTGGGCAATAGGTTAACTCTGTAAATCGCTTAGAGAAGGCACTGTAAAGCGGTATATAAGTTTAAGTGCTATTGCTATAAAGAAAACTTTGTAGTACGTGCTAGTCAGCAGGGAGGCAGTCTTTTTATCTAGTAAAGATAAAGAATTCAGATGTTAGGCAAGGTGTCCTCACTTCATTTAAAAAAATATTAAACTAAATGTGTCCAAAGTCAAAATAAAATTCTAGTTTTCATGTATTGTTCTGAACACCTTTTACTCTTTTCTTCTAAGGCTTACACTAATCTATGATGCTTTTCCTAGATCTTCTGTTTCCCTGTTCAGAGTTTACTACATACCAATCTTCACTGAGGTAGTAACTTTGCGCAGGGCAGCCATCAAGTCACTTCCCAATTGCTTGATCTTCACCAGGTCATCCTTCATGGAGTAGGACAAGTCCATGAGGTAGTAGAGGTCCACAGGATAACCCTCAGCCCGTTTGAAGCGGACAGTGAAACTCTGTTCCTTTCCTACAAGCACAGAATCAGAAGGAGGAAGGAAGGGAAGAAGATGTGTCTGGCCTAAGAAGGGATTTGGGGGAACCTTCCTATTGGCAAGCTAATCCGATCAGGCAACTAAATGCTTTTCAGATTTTTCAGAGTCTGGAGATTCTTTTCAATAAAGGTACTGTGGGAAGCCACCCTCCCCCCTACTCTTAGAAGAATGAAATATTTTGAGAAATATTTTTTAAAAGGCAGAATAAAATATTTTCCCCAAAACAGAAATGAAAATCTTAAGGGAGACAGAAACTCAGAGCCCCAGTTCCCTGCCCCCAAGCAGTTACTGAGCTGGGGCAGCTTTTAGAAATGCACATTTGGTATTCTATTACTCCCTGCAGCAAAGTCTGAACAAAGGCAGATTAGCCCTCACCAAGAGCCAAAACAGGGCAAAGCCATTAATTATTGCATCACCCTCAGAAACTTGAACCAAATGTAGCTCAAACAACCTATGGAGTCAACTATGACCCCTACATAACACCTACAACAGCCAATAGAATACATGTTCTTGCACAGGAACAGGAAGCTCAAGTGCAAAGCCCAAGAGAAACCCCTCACTCTCAACTCTATGTGGTCAGCTGCCCCGAATCACACATGCTTGATGGTTCTGCTTCATCAATAAATGGACCCTCTTTCCACTATTTCCCTCCTGCCTCTGTTTTGTCTCCAGTGCTTTTCTCCCAGCTTGGAACTGAACCAGATGGATATTTCTGCCAACAGTCCTTACCAGGCCGAAGCTGAAGAACTATTCTTTGAGGTGACAGCTGTGTGATGTTTTCATGGTAGATGTTATCTCTCAGAGGCCTGTCCTCCAAAATATGGTGCTTGCCTTGGGGATCCATGATCTCACTGGCAAGGCAGCCACGATGTTCCAACTCTGGCCGAGGGGCACAACGCGCTGCATCAGGCTCTCCTGCTTGCACAAAATCCTGGGAAGAACGAGGAGACAATTGTTTGCAATGCTGTTTTGTTTTATCCCACCGTTCAGAATTCCCATAGCAGACAGGCAGTGGGCTGTTGCTCTTCCTACTCAATACCCAATGCTTTTATACCAGGGGAACAGAAACTTGATGAAAAGGTATGCTTGTCTATGACCATAATAAAAATGTCAGGGTTCGAAGTAACACCCACAACGAAAGGAGACACCGAGGCTTGAATTTCCTCAAAGTTCCATTTTATTAGAGATGTCATATTGGCACATCTGGAAAAATCTGTAAACTTCCAGATGAAAGTCCAAGTCCCTGCCCAGCACCCACATGTCCATCACATGGCCCAATCAGGCACTATCCCAACTGGAGAGGCCTCCCAGTCATACCCCTCCAGGTGCTGGGTGAGATTGTCCTTGACTCTCTGAGAAAGGAATATTATTATGACTATATATATATCTCCCATGCTCCATATAAGCTCCCCTCCCATTTTTCCACAGCATCAAATGTGGCAGGTCTGAAGGCCCAATGTAAAAGATGGTTTCCAGACCCGACAAAAGATTGGATTGACTGATGTCAATCCTGATGGCAGCTTTTTAGAGACATTCTCAAATAGCAAACCATCCATTGATGTCCATTAGAAGGAACTAGAATTTCATACTATGATGTTCATTATTTACAAATGAAGGCAAATATAGTATCCCAGCATAATGTTGCAGGATTTAATCTGAATTGGTTCCCGGGACTAAGGGTTTTGTCTTCCAAGCATTCAGACTTGTGTTGGAGCCTGTCCTCAAGGAACTAATTCTCTCTCTCCAGAATGTGTGTAGAGAGAGAAATTCCCTGAGGATGGGCTCCCGCACGAATCTGAAAGTTTGGAAGAATAAATCTCTGGTCCTGATAATCGACTCAGATTGGATCCTGAATTCATTATTCCTTTTATTATGTCCCATTTATAGTCATGATCTTGTACTGTCTCGTGTTCAGGACCAGAAGGAGCATGACAGCTAGAAATAAGGCACCAGAAGTCACATTTTATAACCTGCCTGCTCAAAAAGCAGGGCAGTGGAGTGTTTAAAATTCAACATCTTGAGAACAGCAGCTTAAACAAAAACTGCTGCTTTAATTGGTCTAAAAAAGCCCACTTTCAATTTAAACAGGTTGCAATTAGAAGGGATAATAGATGCAGCAGTGTTGTGATTATGTTCTTGGGAGAAGTTGTAGCAAGTTAGCACCTACCCCTCTCCTAGAAAAATGAAATGAAATGAAAAATGAAATATTTTGGTA
This sequence comes from Natrix helvetica, assembly GCF_964273705.1. Taxonomy (NCBI): domain Eukaryota; kingdom Metazoa; phylum Chordata; class Lepidosauria; order Squamata; family Natricidae; genus Natrix; species Natrix helvetica. Next base: position 212,605,901 of record NC_138548.1, on the reverse strand, counting down.
AATATTAAAAGGACAGAATATTTCCCCTAAAAGAGAGGCAGAAACTCACTCTCTCTCTCTCTCTCTCTCTCTCTCTCTCTCTCTCTCTCTCTCTCTCTCTCTCTCTCTCTCTCTCTCTCTCTCTCTCTCTCTTGTCAAGGTTGAGAAACAGTTTTAGAAGCTTCGCAGAGATGCTGGTGGGGGGGGGGGAAGAGGAAGAACTTATGCATTTCAGCATTAACTGAAAGACAGATGAAAGGAAGGAACTGTTGACAATGGCCACCAGATTGCTCCATCCCACAAGTTCGGCTGTCAGGAAGCAGCTGACGAAGAGATGGTAAACAAACATGTATCACTCTGCTTAATGTGCAGCATTCAGTGTGGCAGAGAATTACACATTCCCCAATCAGATTTGATTCTTTTAAAATACATACATAAGTAATTCTGGCATGGACCCAACAACCATCTCCTAAGAGGAAAAGGAGGGGCAAGCCCTCTAAGGCTTAGAATTTGGCACCTGCAGATGGGGAAAGTCCTCCCTATCTCCCATTGCTCTTCTTCCTCCCTCTCCTCCACTGTCAAACGGATAAACAAAGGAGGCCACTTCCTATCAGCTTTATTGCAGTGGTCTCCTGTTTCTCTGGGGTGAAAAATAAAAACTCACAGATCCAACCACAACTTTGCTTGCCTTTTAAAGTCTGCAAGAGGCAGATAAATTAACATTCCCCACCCATCTTTTCAAAGAGGCTGACAATAGCTTGTCCATAAGACAGAAACAGCAATACATTTGCTAAACCCACGTCCCTTCAGGGGAATGGTACCAATTCTTAGAACTTTCTCTCCTTCCTCTTTCTTGCCCTTCTTTGTACTAACTCCTAGCTGAACTCAAAATTATGACAAGAACAATTTCCCCACCCCACTTCCGTTATCTTCATCTCTGGTCAGCAGTAACAGTGGCAAGGACGATGGTTCCACTTTGAAAGGGGAATTCCTTGCCGAAAGACTTTGCTAATTTCTGCCTGCCTCTTCCATCACTCCTAATGAAAATATTATAATCATCATTTTCTTGAATGCAAATGAATATTGTTATGAGAAGTTTTGGATGCCAGATTTCTTCAGAGCTTGCAAAGCTAGAAGACATACATTTGGGTATGAAGTATGGTAACGAGCAGATTAGAAGAATTGTTTTTCACTTATACTATATGTGTTTGCCCACAGGTCTGATAAAATATAAACCAGTGATGGCGAACCTATGGCAGGTGTGCCACAGGTGGCACACGGAGCTATTTGTCAGGGCACGCGAGGTGCTGCCCTGTCAGCTGGCCAGCCCTAGTCAACAAACAAGCCCCACCCACCACCCTGGCCGTTACAACATAAAACAACAATGGTCACACAGCCAGCACCAATCAGCCCCAATCTACCAATCATGATACAGCCACACATTCAATCAATCCACTTACTGAAACAACGGCAGCACTCTACCCCCCCCCCCCAAGATTTATAGAAAGATGGCAGCTCCGATCACACTTGAAGCCGAAAACACCAGCCTGAGGGTGGCGAGTGAGACTTCGCCGAAACGTTGCCAAGACAATCTCAATCCTGGATTGAAGAAAGAATACGTTCCAGCTTTTTGAAACATATGTCACCCTAACTGGTGACAGCCCACTGTATTTCTGTTCCACTGGAAAATCTTTCTAAGAAGGGATCTGTCATCCAGAGTTCCCTTGAATTCCATTTCATGTCAGTTCGAGAAGATGAAATGTAGTTAAATATAATTTTCTTTCTTCCAGACAAGAGAGAATCTTGAGTCATATTCTAAAAGTAGAAAAAGTAGTGGTTGCATAAAGGTCTAAGAGAGACCCACTATTTTTTAAGATTGGGCTGATAGATACATCTGGAAATAGGAATCTTTTTAGGAATCTTGTGGATCTGAGCTGCTCAGTACCGGAGGACCTTCGAAGGTCATTTTTGTATGTTGGGTGCAGTTTAATAGATTAAGCAGGGAAGCAGCAAAATTCTCAAGTTTTTGATAGATATTTGTCTTAAATGCTATTACCTTTCTGTTGGATTCTAAGAACACTAAAGCTCTGAGATCTCTGTCAATCCTAATTCAGACTCATCATGTTTGATTTCAAGATAATTTGGCAGAGTAGATTACAAGAGCTGCAATTTTGTTTGCAGTGCTCTTTCAGAAGCAAAATGTGCTTAAAAACATGGAAAACCAAAGATTTTGTAGCTGGGGGGGGGGACAGATTTAAATGCCTGTGATAACTTGCAGTGGCTTTTTAAAGACTTTCTCAAGATTTCATTTCTTGAAAGGTTTAGAGAAAGCACCAAGCTAAAATGAAAGAGGCTAAGTAGGATTCCCCCTGGCAAAATGCAGGGTTTCATCATCACTGAGGAGCAAAAATTTAAATATTTGATGTAAATTAGTTTATACAAACTGCAGAATGTGTCCTGCCCTGGTAAAATATTATCTATTTCCACCTAGATAACTCCCAGCCCAGTTTGAAATTTTTACTCACAGGACTAAAATTCTCTCTCTCTCTCCTTCAAAGTATGCAAATTCTTCCATCATGGAATAAACTGATGCAAAATCAGTGACTACAAGACTGAATAAAGAATAGGCTGCATACAGAACAGACCAATTCTGAAACACTTAAAGCAGCCTGCTTTGAAGTTGGGCCATTCTGGGAGTTTTGGTAGATCTAGTTGGAAACAATTCACTTTCTGTTCATACAGTATGTGCACCCAGGCATACAGGTTTGTGCACATTTGCGCGCGCGCACACAAACACACACACATACACACACACACCTGTTTCCCCAAAACGAAGACCTCCCTAGATAATAAGCCCAATCATGCTTTTGAGAACATCCACTAAAATAAGCCCTCCCTCAAAAATAAGCCCTCTCCAAAAATATTGCAACACAGCAGCAGCCATGAGGTGACCACACTCGCACCTGCACCTCAAAACAATAAGACCTCCCTGAAAATAAGGCCAAGTGCTTATTTCGGGGATCAAAAGAAAATAAGAACCTGTCTTATTTTGGGGAAAACATGGTACTAGTATACAGGTGGTCCGCAGCTTACAACCACAATTAAGCCCAACATTTATGCTGCTAAGCGAAACATTTGATAAGTGAATCTTGCCCCATTTTTATGACCTTTCTTTTTGGTTAAGTGAATCACTCCAGATGTTACATTAGTAATATGATTAAGCGAATCTGGCTTCCCCCATTGACTTTGCTGGTCAGAAGGTCGCAAAAACTGTTCACATGACCCCAAGATAATTCAACCGTCGTAAAAATGAGTTAGTTGTCAAGTGTCTGAATTTTGATCACGTGACCATGGGAACACTGCAACGGTTATAAGTATGAAAAATGGGCATGTAACTTTGAACGGTCAGCAGTGACGTGCAGTGAGGTTTATGACTGGTGAGGCTCTGACACAGTGCTAGGTTTCAAATATTTTTAGACTCCACAGAATTCCACAGCCAGGCATGCTCAGTTCCAATTTAAAGCGACAGCATTTGTTTTTCTCCTTTGCTCCTTCTTTCTTTTTCTTCTCCTTCCCCTCCTTCCTCCCTCTCTCCCTTCCTCCCCCTCTCTCAAACACACACACACACACACACACACAAACACACACACACAGAAGTTGGATTGGACTATCTCTCCTACCCCTTCCCTCTCTCACACACTCTCAAACAAACCCCCCCACACACAAAAGTTGGATTGGATATCTTTTCCAGTGGCTTGAAAGCAGCTCCTCTGCCATTCCCCCCCCCCCCCCCCCATTCCCCTGCTGCCTTTCCCAAACACCTCCACCATTGCAAATGCAGCCTGCTGTCTGGGTGGGAAATGCCTGGAACACAATAAAGCCCACCCACCACCTCCTGCTGGCAGGCTGGGGTGAGAGGAGAGGCAGAGAAGCCGGAGGGGAGCCGAGCCGAGCCTTCCAAAAGAAAGAGGCTGGGGGGAAATGTGTGTACTACAGCATGGCTCTTTGCCTGGCTTCCTGCCTCCTCCTGTGGTCTCCTCAGTGCTCGCTTGTGCTCTCCCTCCCCAAGTGTAGTTTGATTGCAGGTGGAGCCACGTTGCCCTTTCAAACTTGTAATCAGTGAAGCTGGGCTAGATTTTTATATAGTTTTATCCAGCTGTGTGTGTGAGAGAGAGAAATGAATGGGGGCCTGGGGAGGAAGTCACTACACTTGGGGAGGGAGAGCACCAGTGAGGTTAAGCAGAGTCATCCACGGTGAGGCAGCAACTAGCTCAGCTTTTTCCTTTTACTTTTTTTTTTCATGACGAGAGTGGTGAGGCTGTGCCTCACTTGCCTCACCTGACTGCACGTCACTGACGGTCAGTAAATGAACTATTGTAAGTTGAGAACTACCTGTAGTCTGAAAAAATGTGATTGTGAGACCTGTTTCATTTTGCCCAAGGATGTACCTGGAATGCTTCAGGGGGCCTAGAAGAGTTTTCCAGGAGATGGATATTTTGTCTCCTTGGGCATGTTACATTAAAAAAAAATCAAAAATCAAGATACTGTAATTATTGCATTCAGCATTTCCCTGCCTCTTGAGGTGGATGTAAAGCGAGATTGTGCACAAAGCTCAAGATATTTATTAAACATATCCAGAAAGATGGTGAAAGAGAAGGAAGGAAATCAAGGTGAGGCTCCATCATAGTTCTTATCTCTTCAGAGTGTAAAGTCATTCAAATCACCTAGACTTTTTTCCTCAATTTTTTTTAAATAAAAAAAAAAACTCATCTAGATGTCAATGAATTTTTTCCCCTTTTGAAAACAGTTCCATGCTCTCCCAAAACTGCTTTTTCAAGAGGTAACTTGGCTTCCTGGTTTTTCTTTAAAGACGTTTCGCTTCTCATCCAAGCAGCTTTTTCAGCTCTGTTGCCTCTTGAAAAAGCACCTTTGGGACAACCATGAGCTGGATGACTGAGAATCTCCATAGACAGTTCCATGCAAGGCACCAAAGTTTCTGGACTGAGGGCAAACTTGAAAAGTACAACTATTGCTTTACCACCTGACTAACAGAAGTGAGTTTTCTCCCCTCCCAATTCAAGTCTGACAAAGCTTTGCACCCAGTGCAGGAAAACCCTCGTGTTTGCAGTACCCTAACATTTGGCGGTAAAGAGCTAATTTTAAGTAACACTTTTTACAGTTAAAAGTTGCTGCCGTTGACAAGCTTAACCTCCTGTTTTTCCCTTTTAAAAGCCCTTAAGGCAAGAGGAAGGCCCCCCACATTTCAGCCCTGCCCCACCGAGCACAACCCTTCATTACACTGACACCCTTCGAAGTCCTCAGAGGGACCACTAACCACAAAAAAGATGGTCTGGTCCTAGGAGATACCGTCACGACAGATAGTAGTTAAACACACAATACAGATAAGCAGTTGGGCAGGATGTGGTGAGTTCTTTCACTGCAACTGGAGTAGCACCTGAGGAGATTTTCCGGCCATCATGTTGACTCTATTACCCAAGGTGGGTGGGGCTGCTTCTGGGGGAATCAAGGCTGCTTTTACTGTAGAAATGGTGGTGCATTTTTTAAGCAGATTATTTTGCCCAAAGAAAGTCCACTCACCCAACCTCTCTCTTGCACAGAGAACCTGGACTAAAGAGAGATGCCAGCTGTGGGTTCTTCAATTTTTGTCTTGAGGTTGTATGGCTGAAAACTTCCACTATCCTTATTATTCATATTGTTCTCAAGAAAGGGATCTAGTAAGGAGAATCTAGTAATGGAGGAACCTAGTACAAGTAACCCTTAGCTTACGACCATTCATTTAGTGTCCATTCAAAGGGTACTATGCACTATGTCAACTGCATACAAAGAAGATTTGGACAAAGTATTTTATATATGGCATTTTGCATTGGCAAGATTGGCCAACATGTGTAAAGATAGATCTGCTAAATGTTGGAAGTGTAATCAACCATATGTGGTGGACTTGCCCCCCAAAATATTGGACAAAAATACATACTTGGTTGGCAAAAATGATAAAACAGCATATAGACTTGAAACCAGAGATATTTTTGTTGAGCATTCTACTGGAAAAATATGATAAGAACACTATACATCTGGTTTTACATATACTAACTGGAACCAGAATTGTATTTGCACAACAATGGAAAAATGATGAGATTCCATCAGATGAGAATGTAATTAAGAAAATACTAGAATGCGCAGAAACGTTCAGACTAACGCTTACTATTAAGGATGAAGAAGAAACTGAATAGTTTTTTGACTTGGGATGTATTTTATCAATGGTTAGACAATAGAAGTTAGAAAAGAGGAGATATAAAAAGGGGAAATGTTAATGTGGAGAGAATTTGAAGGTGAAGATGTTATGTGTCATTGCAATTATATTACTATATAGTTATATTATTAATATTATTGTGATGAATATAACAACAAATATGTGGATTATGACTGTTCATATAACTGTACCCAGATCACAAACTGTTTGATGGAAATGGAAAGTAATATAAACAAAACGAATAAAACATGGGGGGGGGGAAGGGTACGGCACTGAAAAAAAGTTATCTATGACCATTTTTTACACGTACAACAGTTGCATGTCCGTGTGATCAAAATTCAGACAAAATTTGGCTAGTGATTTATATTTATGACAGTTGCACTGCCTCCGGATCATGAGATACCCTTTTGCAAGCTTCTGACAAGCAAAGTCAGTGAAGAAGTAGATTAGCTTAACATAATTACAACTACGGTGATTTGCTTAACAACTATGGCAAGAAAGATCGTTAAATGGGGCAAAATTCACTTAATCAAAGTCTCACTTAGCAATATCAATTTTGGGCTCCATTGCGATTGTAAGTCGAGAACTAACTGTAGTTAACCTTTTCTTCTTCTTCTTCTGCTCAGTTGTGACTTATAGCACTTAGCACTTAGACTTATATGCCACTTTACAGTGCTTTTATAGCCCTCTCTAAAGCAGTTTACAGAGTCAGCCTATGGCCCTCAACAATTTAGGTCCTCATTTTACCCACCTCGGAAGGATGCAACCTGGAGCCTGGTGAGATTCGAACTGCCAAATTGCAGGTAGCCGGCAGCAGAAGTAGCCTGCAGTCCTGCATTCTAACCACTGCGCCACAGAGGCTTATTCTTGGAAACTGCCTGAAGAAGTGCCTGAAATTTTCTTGGCAAGGTTTGCCTTCTCTCCTCAGAAATGGTGTGCCCTTGCCTGCTTCTTAGGGTTGAGAGAGAGTGATTGGGCCAAAGTTACCCAGCCACCCATGGTGGGACTAGAACTCACAATCTCCCAGTCCCCTGGTGCCTTTAATCATTACATCAAACTGATTGAAGTATTATAAAAAATATTCTCTGAACATGCGCCTCCAACCTCACTGGAGAGGCTCTACTTCTTCAATGCAAATATGGATTTTGCTATTGCTCTCCAGTGGTTTGCATTTAGGGTTTGCATTCAGAAGTATTTCTCTAATATTAATTCGGTATTTTTAAAGATAGAGGAAGAAGCAGTATTAGACGACAGGAATGAACAAAGAAAAGGAAAACATGTCCCAAATATGTTTTTTTTTTCCCAAAAGGCAAGGGGAGGGTGAAAAATCGGCCTACCGGAAGTTCAGGAAGGCTGGAAATGGGCCCGTTCATTTAACTCGATTCCCTGATCTTTATTTAAACCCAATCCATTAGAAAGAATTAAGATAAATAAAATTGGCATTTTAAATTAGGCCTGGATGGCAAAAAACCCCGAGACCAGCAGTCATCTGGTCTCAGCAGAAAACAAGCCGTCTGGGCTGGCCAGCCTGTTTTTATGCTGGGGAGCATGGAACACGGTGTGCTTTTGCAGCCTCCGAGCATGTGCAGTGATATCAACTACACAAACCTCACTTTGTGGCAGCACATGATACAGGCACATGCGGATGGGAGGGGAGGGGCTCACCCTAGTTCAGTGATGGCTAACCTTTTTCTAAAGGTGTCCCAAAACTATGTGTGCATGTGCTATCACACGCATGCCCAAGCGACCCCCTACTGCGCATGTGCGAGCAATCCCCATGCAGGGGGGAATTTTCACCTTCACCAGGCTCTGGAGGCTTTCCTGAAGCCTGGGAAGGGTGAAAAACGGCCCAACCGGAAGTTCATTTCCAAACTTCCGGTTGGGCCGTTTTGGCCCTCCCTAGGCTCTGGAGGCGAAAACGGCCTCCCCCGACCCTCCGGAAGGCCAAAAATCAGCTGGCCAGCATGCACATGCGCACCAGAGCTGATGGCTTTCAAGGGCTGCCGTGCCAGCAAATATGGCTCCATGTGCCACCTGTGGCATGCATGCCATAGGTTCGCCACCATGGCCCTGCTAGTTAGTCCTACTTTGTTGCAGACACTACTTTGCAAACATGGTCATGATTGGAAGGTCTGTTTTTGGGAGGGGGGGGCTGTCTAAATAGATTCTGGGGGACCTGAACACAGATAGTCCTCATGACCACAATTGAGCCCAACATTTATGCTGCTAAGTGAAGCATTTGTTAAGTGAGGTTTTTTGCCCCATTTTACGGCCTTCCTAGCCACCATTGTTACTTGAATGGCTGCAGTTGTTAAGTTAATGACCGGGGTGTTAAGTGAATCTGGCTTCCGCATTGACTTGGCTTCTCAGAAGGTTGCAAAAGGAGATCGCCTGACACTGGGGCACACAGCAACGGTCATAGGTATGGACCAGTTGCCAAGCATCTGAATTTTGATCACGTGATCGTGGGGATGCCGCAAAGGTCATAACTGTGAAAAAAGGTCATAAGTCACATTTTTCAGTGCTGTTGTAACTTTGAACTTCCTGTACTGGCCTGGAGGGGTTAGAGTGTGATCAGGGAAGAGCAGATAACCAAGAGGAATGAGGATGGCTTCCACTGGGTGTCAAGGCTGGGGGGGGGGGGGAATGCCCATCCTGTTGCCCGTTTTTATTGTGCTTTCTTTTGAGGAACGTCTCAAAAAGAGATGAGGGAAACCCCAAATCATAGAACAAAGACTTAGCCAGCCAAAGAATCACAGCCCTTTGGTCGCTTCCAACTTCCCACGGTTGCCTGGAGTGGGCAGCTGCTGTTGAGTCTTTGCTGACTCAAATCTTCACACATCGACTGAGACTGAAAGGGAAGGGGTGAATCAGAGGGCAGCCTTGCCAGTCTGCTGATGTTGCTGCCTTCAAGGAAATCTTGCACCTTGGCAAAGAACGCAGCTGCCGGGCTTAGCTTCACCAAGAACTCCTCAACTCAAAAGCCCAAAGGTTCCTCTCCTCAAGGTTCACTTTCCAGCTCAGTGGGGCTATACCAGGGGGCAAATCAACCAGCTACCGGGAAGGAAGAGATACAAAGCACAAAGGCAGCAGGTGCAGCTAACATAATGTTCCGGCTTCAAATTCCTAGAAATGTATTCTCTTTTCATTACCTCTTGGCTGGCTAGAGAAGAGAGCGTTACAGGCTACCCTCTTCTTAGCCACAAGATACCCACATCTTTCAGCTCTGGATGCTGCTCTTAGACCAAATGCATTCCGAGTCCCTCTAAGGTGGTGTTGGAAACAGGATATGGAGGGGAATAAATGGCAAGAGGGGCTCACGAGACTGAGGACTCACCGGCTGCTTGCACCAGGCACAACTGGGGTGGGACTGAATGCACTCATGGCAGGAAGGCTGAGGCTGGCAGGATCCTGAAAAGGAAACACAAGCGACCACAATGAGGCCTGTCGCTCTCCCCACCAGCTCTTCCTTCCTCTCTTTCCTGTTCTCCCTTCCTCATTCTACTTTCCAAAAATCCATAAGGTTGCACAGATCCTGTCTCCTTCTTTGGATCCACTTCCCGAAAAAGCCCTAAAGTGACGACCTGTTAGGTGCCATAGGGTAAAGCTATCCCCTTGGAAAATGGATTAGATGGGACTTCCCAACAGGATTTTCAAACTGTTATTCGGCTAGTGGCAAACTGGACTAGCAAAAAGTGACCCTTCTAAGACTGGTGCCCAGCACCAACTTGAATTTCAAGGTATATATTTATGTTACAAGTTTATATCATTTATATGAACATTGGGCACTATCTAATAAAATGAAATTCAATGATAAAAAAGTAAGGTTCTACATTTAGGCAAGAAAAACAAAATGCACAGGTATAGTATACTGTAGCTGGTACCTTGCTCAATAGTAGTAACTGTGAGATGGATCTTGGAGTCCTAGTGGACAACCATTTAAATATGAGCCAGCAGTGTGCAGCAGCTGCCAAAAAAAGCCAACACAGTTCTAGGCTACATAAACAGAGGGATAGAATCAAGATCACGTGAAGTGTTAATACCACTTTATAATGCCTTGGTAAGGCCACACTTGGAATACTGCATTCAGTTTTGGTCGCCACGATGTAAAAAAGATGTTGAGACTCTAGAAAGAGTGCAGAGAAGAGCAACAAAGATGATTAGGGGACTGGAGACTAAAACATATGAAGAACGGTTGCAGGAACTAGGTATGTCTAGCTTAAGAGAAAGAAGGACTAGGGGAGACATGATAGCAGTGTTCCAATATCTCAGGGGTTGCCACAAAGAAGAGGGAGTCAAACTATTCTCCAAGGCACCTGAGGGTAGAACAAGAAGCAATGGGTGGAAACTAATCAAGGAGAGAAGCAACTTAGAACTGAGGAGAAATTTCCTGACAGTTAGAACAGTTAATCAGTGGAACAACTTGCCTCCAGAAGTTGTGAATGCCCCAACACTGGAAGTCTTTAAGAAGATGTTGGATAGCCATTTGTCTGAAACGGTATAGGGTTTCCTGCCTAGGCAGGAGGTTGGACTGGAAGACCTCCAAGGTCCCTTCCAACTCTGCTATTGTATTGTATTGTATTGTATATCATGGGTGTGTGAGTAATAAGTTCATTCGGGGATAAATCCTGTCAGACACCAAATATAAGTTTGTCCAAAAAAAATTGTTTATTTTTCTCATCCAAGAAGGAGGTGGAGGAGGAGGAAGAAGAAGAAAAGAAGTAGAAGACGAAGAAGACGAAGAGGACGAAGAAGAAGAAGAAGAAGAAGAAGAAGAAGAAGAAGAAGAAGAAGAAGAAGAGGAGGAGGAGGAGGAGGAGGAGGAGGAGGAGGAGGAGGAGGAGGAGGAGGAGGAGGAGGAGGAGGAGTAGTAGAAGAAGTAGGAGGAGTCTCCATCTTTCAGGATATTGAAAATAAAAGCTTAAGTGATAACTGGGATAATTGGCATGAAAGCTTCTGATCTACTGCTGGCGACAGGGTCTATATCACCAGCGAGAAATTGTAAGCAGAAATCTGCCTTTGAAAAGGTTTCATTGCTTAGCATTCAAATCACTCAACAAATGAACAAGTGAATTATTTAGTTGTCCAATTTGTACAGCTGCCCATCTCACAAAGCACTCTGGTGGTGTACAACAAATATATCATGCATGTTTCAGGGGCGCATGAGTAGTGATTAGAGGGGCCTCCCACTAAAGCCTCCTTAGACTTTCTCCTAGATTCTGTAGACTTTCTCCTTTTCTGATTCTAAATTTCTCTCCCTCAAAATACAATAGTAGCACAACACAATAATAATGTAAAAATTAACCACAGCCAATAAATCTGACAATTACCCCAGCTGGCCAGCATTCTTTCCTGACCATCTCTTTCAACATGACTTTTCCATCTTGGAAATCTCTAAGTCACCCAAATAAACAATGGTTGTCAAGCTCAGGTCAGTGTCACTGCATGGGTGCAGGTTTCACTGAATCCAGAACAGATACATGCAACTAAGTCAATGCATGTTGGATTACATTGTGAGTGGAAAAAGTTGGGAAAGCAAATCAATACAGAATCGCAACATGGACAAAGTTTGGAACTATCTCTCCACACGGGTCCGCACACATTACCTGTTTCTGCTATCTTCTCCCCATGCGTCATTCCTTGGAGCACAAACAGAATCCCAAGGCTCACAGTCCATCCATCGGAAAGCATAGCCTGAAAAGCAGAGGAAGGAAGGAGAAAGAAAGAAAGAAAGAAAGAAAGGAAGAAAGGAAGAAAGAAAGAAAGAGAGAGAGAAGGAAAAGAAGAAGACACAGAGAGATTTTTTAATGCTTTCTTCCTCACCCAAAGAGCAAGATGTTAAAATCACTGTCACAGTAGAAGCTTGAGGGAGGATCTAAGATCTAGTGGTTGAACATGTGTTTTGCATATAAAAGTCCCAAGTCAAATCCATAGCAGGTCTAAAGGTTTTTTTTTTAAAGTAAAGTATCAAAATTATGAAATCCAAAAATGCTCTGCTTGAAAACTTGCCAATCAAAGTTGGCTATATTGGATTAGAAAGCCAAATTGTTCCATGATCCAAAGAGATTAAAGACATTCTGACTTGATTGGCTTTACAAATATGATTTATAAATAAGGGGAACCAATTTCAGGTAGCTTCCTAAGAATTTACCTGTCCCATTTTGAGATCCATGAATATATTTACAAGCTGGAAATGCAAAGATTCACAAGTTGTTGGGATATATATATAGTGGCAATTACATCGGCCTGGTATGCAATACAGCCCTGGTTCGAATCCCAGTAAGGGTATGGCTAGCTGATGAGAGCTAAATAGCTTGAAATGGATCCATACTAGTCTCCCTTTATTTATTTATCAGCACAAATATGTACGTCTTTGGTTGTTCGGGTTTTCTCCCATGTAGAATTGGAAGTATCTTCACGACGTTTCAGGAGCAATGAGCACCAAGCCGGAAGCACCAGCCTGAAGATGATGAATGAGACTTCATCGAAACGTCGTGAAGATACTTCCAATTCTACGCGGGAGAAAACCCGAACAACCAAAGACGTACATACAAACACCCGCGAAAACCTCAGAAAACACATATATATCCCTTTCTCCCCCCTCTCTCCCCTCCCTCCCCTTTCCCCCTCCCTCCCTCCCCATCTCTCCTAACTGTTGCATACATACAATATTCTTTATGCTACCACCCAGAAGGCCATATTGTGAAAAAAGCATTGGGCTATTGAGGTCAACTGCTATAGAATGGAAAGGTTTTTAGTGCTGTTGTATCCTTTGTATGAATTAACTCACAATAGACCCATATTCATGCTTATTCATTGCCATATGACTTTAATAGCAATAGCACTTATATAGACTCCACAGTGCTTTACAGCCCTTTCTGGGCAGTTTACAGAGTCAGCACATTGACCCCAAAAATCTGGATCCTCATTTTTACTGGCCTTGGAAAGATGGAAGTCTGAGTCAACCTTGAGCCGGTCAGGATCCAACTCCTGGCAATAAGCAGAGTTTGCCTGCAATTCTGCAATCTAATCACTGTGCCACCCAGTTCAATTTTAGTACCCTGGGAAATTAATGAAATGATGCAAAACTATATTTCAACATCTTTTTTTCTGCACAACATAATGAGTCAAAATATACATTTTAAACAAACAAGGGACTTGCCTGCTTTGAATCATTTTCTTCATAGATAGAGTTAGGAAATATAATGGAAAGTTATTCTTATGACTTGGGTCAAAGAAAATCAAAGCTAAAAAAATGCTCCACCCTAACTGTTTCCACTTGAAGTATTTTTGGAAAGAAGTGTTTCTCTCTCCCCCCCCCCCCCCCCAGATAAAAATTAGCTAAATCGCTGCTCAACATTCCACAAAGTAGAAACAAAACAAAAATTTAAAACTAAGCCAGAAGTATATGCATACTTAAAACGATTCTCACATAAATAAGTAAATTTAGGGGTGGGGAACCATAAAATCAAAGCAACTAAAATATTCATCAGATTACATTTTTGATTTATTTTCCCCTCTGCAAAAATGCTGCATTTTCCTCAAAATAAACACAGGGTGCTCCTTTAAGAGTAGCAAACATATTTAAGCACTTAAAAGATACAATTATCATCTGCTGAGTTGGCTTCTCTTCACAGTTTCCAATACTCAACCAGAAAAGAATTCCCTTTCCCTGTTTTATAAGGAATGCTGAAAAACATTTGGATCTCTTTTGTAGTGCTTGAGCTGCATAGATATATGTGCTAAATAAAAGATCAGTTGCATGATTTATAATCTCATCAAACCCACAGTTATCAGTAAGATAATTATATTCTGTATATCAAGGATTGCACTGTATTTAGAGTTCTTGTCCTGAGAGTCAAAAATCAGATTAATAGAAACAATTTCTGGAATTGCCTCCACAACTACAAGCTTCTGGCTGGAAATGGAGACTTCTCTCATTTCCCATGAACCACACTTCCAAGTTTCCAAATTTGTTACTTCAACACACCCATTTCTTTCCTTCAGAAAGGATTAGTCCAGCCTTAAACACTGCTTAACAACTAATTCCCACAAAATTGTCAATAATTTACTAAGAATGTATTACTGCTATTCTTCTCTTCCTTCCTAGTATCTATCTCTCCCCACTTACAGTATGATTATAACCATGTTGCTTGTATCTTTCAATTTATATTTTTAATTGTTTCCTAGTACGATTTGATAGCTTATTAGTAACCTATGACTATCACTGTTATATCTTTTTATTCGTGATGAATGTATTTTATTCTCCTTACGTACACTGAGCACATATGCACCAAAGACAAATTCCCTGTGTATCCAATCACACATGGCCAATAAATAATTCTATTCTATTCCATAGTGCAGTGACAATTTCTTAAAAGTATTATTTCTTTGCCTTGCTAGGACTGCAAAACAGAAACGAAATATAGAAATACAAGTTTTAAAAGAGGAAATTAAAAACTGAAAGAAGTTCAAGTCAAATAACAATTATTACAGTTCTGTGAACATTGCTACAATTTTATTTTTAAACAATATATTGAATCTCGGCTTTATATTGTCAAGTCTTTCCTTTACAACAAAAAAGATATAAAGAGAAAGGGTACCACACTGTTCAGCAGATTTTGACTACATAAATGTTACTCTAGCAACACTTGATGATTTTATAAACAACAATCCAGGCATAGCATACACAAAATTCTGAACTGAGGAATTCTAAATTTTGGGAATATAGTTTAATACAATATTAGCATCCTTAAGCTTTAATTTCTTTCCAGATATCTGATTCATGATAAGAATACTCAACCAGTTAAGTAACCATGCATATTAGTGCATCTTCCAATTTATTTTATCTCCAAGATAAAGAGGGTAACTAAACCTTTTAAAACATCCCAAGGGGTCCAATAAACATGGAAATAATATTTTGATAAATAGATTTCATTTTGGAATCATAGGAAATATATTTCACATTGTTAAAAGTCTGAAACTATAAATGGTTTAAAAGAGGAAGTTTCAAATCTCTACCTCAGTTTTTATATGAATTAATAATGTTTAATTGCATTAAGTTTTAAATTGTCAGTGAAACTGAATTGTTGATTTAATCTTTTTAAAAGATTGTCTAGTATATTCAAAACTATGGATTTCTGAGGTAAGCCAGTGGATCTTGTCCAGAGAACGTAACAGATATTCTATTCAGTTTATTGCAATTCAGCTATTTTTGGCAAATTATATAGATTTTGTTTGCAACTTTTCAAAAGTTTTTGAAAGCACCATTAACCATTTCCTAATCTATTAGCTGCTTCTAGGATTTATTTATTTATTTCATCTTATAGCTGGTCACCTCAGGAGAAGTGATGGGCTGTAATGAAATGACAGAGACATATATTTTAAGAACAGCTAGCATTTTAATATACAAGAATGACCAGTTGCCCTGTGCATAGAGATAAGAACCATTTCACCAACATTAGTTTGAAATGCAATGCAGCCTCCTTAAGGATGAAGATTTGCAAAGCGTAGACCAATATACCACTTCTCCTGTCAGTCCAAATATTGCTGTGTTTCCAAAGGCATGTAAGTAATTTATGACTACTAATCAGAAGGAAGCACAATTTAATTGTTCTTCTCCAAGCTTGTTTGGAAACAAAAACAAAAAAACCAACCCCAAAACAAAACACCAGCTCAATTCTTATGAAATCACCCTCAGAAATTAATTCTTCCCATATGTCATGAATCTTATCCACATGTAAATATGGACTGCAAAAGAAGTGATTTAACAGCCATCGCTTGCTTTTCCTGCCCCACCCTACCCAACAGGAAACAATACAGTAGGCTGAATTCGCAGAAATGTCTTTTAAAGGTAAAGGATTCCTTTATAAAGATGAAAGAAACAGATAACCTACAAAACCTGAAAGTGTAATAGAACTGTACAACGCCAGGGACTATGTGGATGCTGTTTAAAGAATGAGCGAATATAGGATGCAAAGAAAAAATAATTAAATCAAAGCTCTGGATTCTAAAATCTGGTTTTTGAAGCGAGTCAGAGAAGCACCAACATTGGTGTATACATATGGCAGCAACCATATATAGAGCAAGTATACAGAAACCTTAACCTTTAACAGTTAGAAAAAATAATCAGTGGAACAGCTTGCCTCCAGAAGTTGTGGTTGCTCCATCACTGAAAGTTTTTCAAGAAAAAAACTGGACCATTGGTTTGAAATGGTATTGGGTCTCCTGCTTAAGCAGGGGTTTGGATTAGAAGACCTCCAATGTCCCTTCCAACTCTGTTATTCTTTTAAGTTCTTTTTGTCATATTTTTGTTACTTATGAAGGACTTTACACTATGGCATGACAGTCCTGTTGTCATTATTAAAAAAAACATACACATTATCATTTAAACTGCTATCTTTTTGCCATTTAGTAGATAATAAAGGAGCAATGTAGATTCAATTCATCTGAAGCAGTGCAGAAATCTTAGCTTGCCCAGTTTGGGAAATAATGCACCGCGTGATTCTGAACACTCTTTAAACACATGCCTCAAAACTCAGCTAAAATTGCTTTTGGTTTTAATTTCCGTTGTATTGGCTTTCCGATAAGTATTTTGCTTGAGGTTAGTGGATGGGAATAGATGATACCACAGCTCACACCAGGTGTGGCATCAAAAGCAGAGGGGTGTGACGATATTTCCAGAGCAAGAGGATTCAATATGTATCAGTTTGTTTGTTTTTTAGGACTGAAAATAAAACTCTAATTGTTGTTTGTATATATATTAATTTCAGACACAAAACGTAACCCCAAATACAGTTCTCTGTAGTTCTACAGCCATTTTCAAATAGTCCTTTAAGAATAATATCAAATTATTTCACTTTTGGCTACCTATTAGATTTTAAAAAATCTTTTCAAATAAACATATACAAGTTTATTATTTACGAAGATACGATACACTCCAAAGTTCAGTAATAATGCTTCGGGCAGAAAAGGAACATTTTAAATGATATGAATTAACAGAGTCTAGAGATTAAATTATTTTCAAATAAACATATTCAAGATTATTATTTACAAAGATACTATAGACTCCAAAGTTCAGTAATAACGCTTTGGGCAGAAAAAAAGAAAAGGAATATTTTAAATGATGATGAATTAACAGAATCTACTGGTTAAAAGACCTGGAACAAAAATATAGAAAAAATTAGAACAAAGAGAGTTCATATGATTAATTTATTATTCAAAAGTCAGTGAGGCATTATAGACGGTTGCATTTAATATTATATAGAACATTTTGTTCAAAGGTTTCTTCTGCCCCTTTCCTCTTTCTTCTCCTCCACCTGGGATTAATTTACATTTTCTGCCACTAGTTATAAAGTGCAAACACACTTTGCTTGGGTTTTGATTTATGCCTTTTTGAAATGAATAGTATTTAAGCATACTATTCATCCTTTAAAATCTCACCAGCTTTCAGAGATAGTGCTTTCTGAATCCAACTCGTTTTTTTAAAAAACTAATCTAATCACATGCCTCAAAATACGATGGACCAGCTCTTGATTATGCTGGCTGGGAAATTTGGAAGCTATTTTAGGGTCAGTGTATCTGAGATTAAAACGGTGACATAAATAGTAGATAAAACAGAGTCAACTTATAGGTCATTTGGGTGGCATAAAATTGTAATAAAAAAAATAAATAGTGATCATACATTTCATGAAGGGCTTTTAATATCAAAAACTTGGCTTTTCCCCCTTAGTTTGGAAAAGGGGGGCTTAGAACTGAAGAAAGGATGGTGATTAGTAAATATGCAGGCAAAGCTGCCTTTATCATAAGATTTGTTCTTTGTAAGTCCTCTTGCCCTACATAAGATCAAGCATAAATTTTGAAACTCCTCTTTGCAGTTGAAGAAACTAGGGAGGGCCCCTTCTGAGATGTGTGTCACACCCCATTCTTTCAGTAGGCTCAGCTGCCTCTTATCCGACCATTAACTAATCTAGATTGTTTCTCTCTTTGCTTAGTTTCCATCCATTGCTTCTTGTCCTGCCTTCAAATCCTTTGGAAAATAAGTCGAGAGAGGGGTGTGGCATTGTAGTGCAAGTCCCACCCATACAAAAGAGGTGTGGCTTGCATCACAGTGCCATTTCTTGCTTTTTTAAATACCTCTCACCCTTGTGCTGCTGCCCCCATGCTTGTAAGCTCAAGATATGTTATATTCTTTGTAACTCTTATATCACTGCCTAATAGTCCTTGTATTTCCTGGCAATCCCATTCAGGACTAACCAGAATCAGCCCTGCTTGCAGTGGTGAAATTATTATTTTTACCTATTGGTTCTGTGGGTGTGGCTTGGTGGTGGGGTCTTGTGACTGAATGGGCGTGGCCACACTATGTCACTCAAGGACATGCCGACTCAGTCACATGCCCACCCCCCCAAGCCACGCCCATAGAACCTGGTAGGAAAAGGTGTGTATATGAATCCATTCACAGCAGAGCTTCTACTCCCTTTATGGTCCCCCCTGGCTCCCTCCCTCCCGGGGGTCGAAGTATTTTAAAGGAACAGGCGGCAGCAGCTCTGCTGTGAACGGAGGGAGAAACGTTCAGATTGGGTGGGCGGATCGAGCAGCTGGAAGAGGTGAGCGGTGACAGGGCGACCAGGCGGGCATGGGCGGGGCCACCAGGGATTTTTGCCACCGGTTCGGAGAACTGATGCCAATTGTCCCTGCTGGTTCGGCTGAACCAGGCTGAACCAGGAGGATTTCACCCCTGCCTGCTTGGCTTCTGAATTTCTACAAGGTCAGCCAGCCATTGTCAGCATGCAATGCCTACCTTGTTATATTTAGCAACAGGAACTTGTCCTGACCTTTTATGGGGTTCTGATCCATAACTGAGTTTACCAGATTGTTTTGTTTATTTTATGGGGTTCTGATCCATAACTGAGTTTGCCAGATTGTTTTGTTTATTTTAACCTGGGAACACAAAGGTGAAATGTTGCACTTTGAATGGTCACGTCATGGAACATGTCCAATCTTTCCTGCTGTTTTCAAAATCAGTGAAGCCCGAGGTGATATTTAGAGGAGAAAGACAGAGGTATGAATTGAATCTCTGGAAGCATAATAATAATAATAATAACTTTGCTAAATGGGTGGAAAACCAGAGATGTTTTGGGAATGAGAAAATGTACAGGCAGCAGAAACAACCCTACTTGAATTATGAAGCAGTTTTTATGAAATCTTATGTAAGAAAAGTGAAATACCCTTTTTGAAAAATAGATATCTATCTGAAGCTATTGTCATTATGTGTCAGTTCTGGGAAAAGGATAGAAAGAGGTGTGTCCAACTGCAACGTTCCTCATTTTATCCTCCTGATTTTGAAGTGACAGGATGATTAAATGGGTGAAAAGGAAGATGTGATCTTGAAGCAGTATGTGGAAACGGAGAATTACTTGTTCTCTTTCCTGTTATCTACTGTCTGAGATCTGTGAATCCAAAATTGCCCGGAACAAAACTCTTTGGCATGATGGAAGCATAGTCCTATCACATCATTACTCCTCTTCCTTATCTATAAAATCACTTCATACACAAGTAAAATGAATAACTAATGATTGAGTAAAAACAAAATGCTCCCTGAAGACAGATGAATATTTCACAAAGAAAATATCATGATTTTTCACTTTACGTCTCCACATGCAGCTAAGCAAATCTGCCTATTTCTGTGAAAGCAAGTTCATCTTTGAAAATTGCAATTCTGATAATTTAGTCAATGTAAGCCAAATAGAGTCAAACTCGACAGGTCCCAAATATTATTCCAAAGAAATGCTTGGCTTGTAAGGAAAGTGGGTTCTCTCCATACCCCAAACACACTTTGTCAAATACATCCAGTTGGGTTTACTTTCTCTAAAAGGACTAAGTCACTCACCACATCTCCTTGTTGCTTTAGTTATAGCAGAAATAAATCTTGTTGTATTCTTACTATTAGTCAAACAAAAGACACTTGAATCAGGTTTCTTTTCTCATGCTTCATTTACTGAAATTTCTAGAAAATCTCACTCCGGAGGTCACTCCAGAGCATGAACTAGAATTAATTGTGGATAATTGCCCTGTTTGAATCAATATGATTTATTTTCTTCCTTTAATCAGAGATAGACAGCAATTTGCCATTTGACCCAGAACAACAGGGTTTCCCAACCATGGCAACTTTAAGATGTGTGGATTTCAACTCCCAGGATTCTCTAGCTGGCTAAGGAATTCTGGGAGTTGAAGTTCACATGTCTTAAAATTGCCAAGGTTGGGAAACCCTGCAGTAGAAGGTACAGGGCGGTGGTGGGATTCAATTTTTTTTTACTACTGGTTTTGTGGGCGTGGCTTTGTGCGTGGCTTTGTGGGAGTGGTGTGGTTTTGTAAGCGTGGCAGTTGAAGGTTACTGCAAAATCCCCATTCCCTCCCCATCCCATTAACCTGCTTTCCAGCTTCGTTCTCCTGTTCAGGGCAACAATAGAAGATCAGATGGGAGGCAGCGGGGGGGGGGGGGGGTCAGCCTATTTGCCAGTTCTCTGAACTATTCAAAATTTCCATTACCGGTTCTTGAGAACCTGTCAGAACTGGCTGAATACCACCTCTGGTACAGAGAAAAGAGCAAGTAGAGATTCCATGGGAAGAAACATAAGTTACGTTACCCATCCAAAAAAATCTGAGCTAAGAAATTATCTTCTATTGTGTGCATGTATATATTATATGTGTGTATTTTACTCCTGAGGGTCGTATTCTGCCCCATACATCCCTACGACCCATTCGCTCGCACAGAGAGGGACTTCTCCAGGTGCCGGCCACCAGACAGTGCCGAGGGGCGGCGCCTAGGAGCAGAGCCTTCTCTGTGGCGGGCCCAGCCCTGTGGAATGACCTCCCCCCGGATATTAGGACCACCACTGACCTCCGCTCCTTCCGTGTAAAGCTCAAGACCCACCTATTCCAAATAGCTGGCCTGGCTCAACCATAACCTCATATCGCTCCTGACGGGTTTTTAATTTGGTAATTTATTCAATGGGATTTTAAATTGTGTTTTTAATTGTTTTCACTCATCAGTCTACCTCCTCCATGCACATGTATATGTCTTTGTTCTTATGTATGTTTGTCTTTATCTGTATTTTATTTGTTTTGATTGTACGCCGCCCCGAGTCCTTCGGGAGAGGGTTGTGGCTAACAAATAAAATTATTATTATTATTATTATTATTATTATTATTATTATTATTAACCCCATGGTCATAAAAAAAAATCGATCAAATATTTCTCTGCCACTAACAGGCTAGAAATGTGCTTTTCCTACACCTGGTCCTCTTTTTTAAAAGTGAACACAGTGGTACTTCCTAATAGTAAAAGACACTCTAGTACTAGAAAGGAACCATTGTGTTGCATATCACTAATTTGAGCAATAAATCAATAAAGAAAAAAAATCAGTGTATTGGGTATCTGGGTATTTCTGGGTATTTCCAAAGAAATGATCTGCTTCTCACTTCACATTTTAAAACTTGAAATAGAACAGCAGCTTGAAATTTCCACTGCCAGTTAGTAAAAACACACAGCCCAGCTTCCAGCTGTAATGGGTTTCCTGCTGCTCTCTAAGAGTGTTGATGGATTGGAGCTCTGAGGAACAAAGGTAGTCATTGAGCCCTTTGTATGGTCCACAGAACTTAGTACAACTAAGCTAAAGAACTGCAGATGCTGGCTTTGCATTGAAAGAATAGATACAGGAAATATAAACACATCCAGTTGGATTGTGAAAACAATCACATAATCCTTCACATTGTATCTTTGAAAAATGACAGGAAAACAACTGCAAATTTAGAGAACAGAATTGCATTTGCATGGACACCACACACTCACATATATACAGACATAGACACACACACACACACACACACACACACACACACACACCTATAGAAGATAACTTTGTAGCTGATTGGGCATTATAGGCCCACCTAATGAGAAACAATATGAAGCAAAAACATATTTTTGATTTGAACCTAGACACTTTATCAAGTGATAGACATATTTGATATACATATATAATCTGTCCCCTGAAGTCTGGCAGGCCTTCATCTATTGATTGATTGATTCATTCATTCATTCATTCAATTTTTTATAGCCAAATCTATCAAGTGATTCTGGGCAACTTAGAATTCTAAAGCAATTAAAAACAATTAAAATAGAAAAACATCCAGAAAATAAGGTTTTGAAGACCTAGCTTTTCCCTCAATCATTGGGCAAAGACTAGATAATTGCATATTAGAACTGATTTTTATTGTATTTTTTTAATTGGTTGTGTTCTATATGACTTTATATTGGGCAGTGCCCAGGAAAGATGGGCAGCTATATAAATATTATAATAAACAAACAGACAAACGAACAAAAATTATGTTTTATTATGTGGCCACAGCAGTGTGGTAGTTTAGTGGTGAAGGTGCTCTCTTTCCACTAAGAAGGTTGAGAGTTCAAACGTAGGTAGTTTCTCTCTTAGGGTGAAAAGAAAAAATATCTGCTGTGAACTCCATGTAGGCATCAGGAAGGGCATCCGGCCATTAAACGCTCAGCTCTATCTAGTTGCCCTGCCCCTGCCCCGAATTAAGGGATTACTACTTCTTTTTTTGTAAAAAAACAAAGACACATGAGGCCACAATAAAACAATGCTTCATTTGCAAATTGTAAATAACCAAGTCCTAGTTTAGTTCTTATGCAGGTTTTCTTAACTTTGTTTTTATATTTATGTTTATACCATTTTGAAAGTTGCCTTATCAATGAGATGGACATTATATAAAGTTAATAAATAAAAAATAAGTAAAAATCAGATTAAAATCAAAAAGACAAATGCAGCACTTTATCCAACAAAAGTACTGTACATTAGAGAAATTGAAGATATTCCAGAGATAATGAGGATTTGATTATTTTATGTAGCATAAACACCCCTTTAATTTATACGCCTAAGAATGTTAGAAAACTGCAGGGCAGAATTCAGTTGGAGGATATTGCTTGTGTATTTTTCAGCAATTTATTTATTTATTTTATTTATTTGATTCAATTTATCAGTCGCGCCCTCTCCGCGAAGGGACTCGGGGCGACGTATAATCAAATATAAAGGCATGTGGCATGGAGGAGGTAAATACATTGACAATTAACAATACAAAAAGTAAAAGCCACAAAGTTAAAATAAATAACAATAAAATTAATACAATTAAAACAATTAAAATACCCAAAAGATTTAAATATACAGTTTAAAATTGCCAGGGAGGTTAGAAGTTCTGATTAAGCCAGGCCGGCTAGTTGGAACAGCAAGAGCTTGGCAGGAGAATTTGACACCTAGATTGTTCTCTACTATGATTTTTTTTTTTCTGAGCTCAGACTCTTTCTAATTTCCTCAATCTCATCAAAATCATTTAAAATTTGGGCAGATGCTTCCCCTGCTGCTTTTGTTAAATAATTGGAAGTGGGGAAAATGTGTCCTGTCACAAACCCTTATTCAGATCAGTCTCTTCCCAGGCTTACTAATGCGAAGTGTATGTCATTACCACAGGTGGGCATATATCTTGTAAGCACGGAGGCTCCTTTTCAGAAACGAACCATTTACAGAGTGGGAAGCCAAGTGATTCTTTAAAATAGTCATATATATTTTTATGTATAAGGGTGTTGACACTGTCTCTGTAACCTCAGACTTTTTCATTCTTAAACACCAGAGCTAAAAAGTGTGACATGCCAAGAGGAAGAGAAAGTGGCGGGGTGAGGAGGGGAGGGTGACCGATTTACAGTAAGGTGATAATTCATGGACATGTACTTCCCTTCCTTCTTTGGATCCCATTGTGTGATTGCCAGTTACTGCCTAGCTAGCGTGACTGTGCCATTAACAGCAGTGAGCATATAGCAGCCCTTGATGGAGTATTGGTGGTGGCCTTTTTTTTAAAGAAGAAAAACACCATCATAAGTTCATTTTTGGTTTTCTCAAACAGTGATGCCTTTCAAAAGTACAAAAGCCGACCCATAGCAAATAAAAGTTGCATTGACTTCTCCCCTTCAGTTTGAGACAAAAACCTTGCAAATAAAACCAAATAAACAGACCATAATTACAAGGAGAACTTACCACATTCCACCCCTTGGTACACCTGGTCGTAAGAGCTGCTTGGGACAGGGATCTCCCTGGACAGGCAGAGGAACAGCCTTAAGATTTGTTTCTTGATTCAAAGGAGCAGTAACAGAGTTGATCAGAGACTTCCTCCTGTTGTTCTCATTTCTGCTGGTGCATGTATCTTTCCTTATGTTCTATGGGCTGAGAAGAAAGCAGAGAGGTCACACAGAAGGACAGCCCCTGTCCTTGAACCAGCTCCAGGGAGGGAACTAACTAAGAGCTGAACAGACAACAAGAAAGAGTTGGTGATGGGAGGAACTTTAACAGATGAAGCTTTTCATGGCCAAGGGAGAAGCGTGACTTATCACAGCCCCATGCTATCTCTCTTCCCCAATCTGCAGTCCTGTGGTTTAGCAAAGCTCATGGGAATATGCACATCTGGAGGACATCAAGAAAGCTCTTTGCTTATATCATCTCATGATCACATGAAACTACCCGGTTGTTGCTTTTTAAAGGCAGGCATCAGACTGGCAAAATTCTAGGTTGTGAAAAGCTTTGCCTGTTGAATGGCAGTCTGTAGCTGACAAATGCTGAGGATATTCCATCAAATCCACCTCTAGGCTTATAATGCAAATAGCTTCCCATTGCATCAAATCTTCCCACAACTACAACAATTAGCAATAGCAATAGACTCATATACCACTTCACAGTGCTTTACAGACCTCTCTAGGCAGTTTGCAGAGTCAGCAATATTGCCCCCCAACAATCTGGGTCCTCATTTTACCGACCTCGGAAGGATGGAAGGCTGAGTCAATCTTGAGCCTGTGAGAATCAAACTGCTAGACTGCTGGCAATTGGCAGTCCGCAGATGAAGCCTGAAGTACTGCATTAT
Organism: Natrix helvetica; assembly: GCF_964273705.1. Classification (NCBI taxonomy): domain Eukaryota; kingdom Metazoa; phylum Chordata; class Lepidosauria; order Squamata; family Natricidae; genus Natrix; species Natrix helvetica. Next base: position 212,580,679 of record NC_138548.1, on the reverse strand, counting down.
AACCACTGTGCCACCATGGCTCATTCAGTATATCAACTTTCCTTCCCCCAGAAAATTCATCTGCATGGTTCAGAAGAACTAAACAATTTTAGAAAATGAGAAAGCAGTGGGTGGCTGAAGCTATATTTATGGCAATTACCACCATGTACAATTTCCTCTTTTTTTCATCTTCATTTATAGGGTTTTTTTTGGGGGGGGGGGGGATTGATACACTCTTAATTGTACCAATATGGAAAATATTACTTTAAAAAATACATAGACTAGGGTATCACTATTCAGGTCTGCCTTAATGCCATGCAATGGGTTTGTATTCAGAAGTAAGCTTATTTATCAATTAATTTGTTATCTTTATCTAACTATATTTAGGAGGTCAAAGTGGGTATATAGCCAGTTTGGTCTAGTGGTTAAGGCACCAGGCTAGGAAGCAGGAGATCACGAGTTCAAGTCCTAACTTTGCTAAGGAAGCCAGTTGGGTGATCTTGAGCAAATCATTCTCTCTCAGCCCAATCCATTTCACAGGATTGTTGTTGTGGGGAAAATAAGAGGACGAAGGTGTGTTTGATATGTTGGCCACATTGAATTATTTGTAAAAAATAATAAAGGCAGGATATAAATAAATAAATAAAAATCCTTAACAACAAGGTAGACTGAACTGAGTGACTGATTCAACATTTTACAGTAAGCTTCCATGGTTGAGGCTAAACCAAACCTATATCTCTCCTAATGTCGCTCTAATTTTTTTTTAAAAAAATGATTAATTTTTATTAAAAGACAATTTTGCAAAGATTTTAAAAAGTAGAGTCATAGAAAGATAAAGAAGAAATTAAAAAAATACAAAAATGCTAAAGGGTAAAAAGAAAAAGTGAAGAACAAAAAACAAGAAAGAAAAAGAAAGGTATCTAAAGAAATGACTTCCGATCTTCTTTGCTGCAGTTACAAACATAGCAACGACCATTTCCGCCTACCTGTATTGAATATCAGAGTTCCCAATAAACAAACCTCATAAATCAATAAATCCTGAAATCTGCACTTCATTTCTATCCATCTCCAGCAAAAGGAAGTCTTTAGTTTCCAGGCTTTAATAAAAGTAAACCTTCCCTCCTTAATTAGCCATTTCTGCAAACTCAGCCATTTTCACAATCCATTCCTCCATTATTGGTCTTCCGTCTTTGTGCATACAACAGCTTCACTGCAGTCACCACATATATAAATCAATCATCCGAGAGCTTTTTCTAACTGAGTGACTGTAAGAGCAAAGTTCTGGATTCATCTGAATGTTAATTTTTTAAATTCTATGTATTATGGAATATATATTGGCGTCTGGTATTTTTCTGCTTTTTCACAAAAATCCGTGATTTTAACATTCTGACCGCCACACCGGAGTGGTTCTCTGGTGCGTGAAATTGGAGTTAACACGAGGAAAATAAATAAAGTTGCAACCTATGAAGTGCATCTAAGAAGTATCTCGTGAGATTAGGTGAGAAAGAAGGATGAGAAAGAACAGAATTGAAAAATAAGTTTTCGAAAGGGCAAAAGTGTACCTTGTTTCACAATGAATATAACAAGGGCAGATATTTGTTTCACCGATTTGGTCAGCTTTCCCCACCACGGCACTCTTCAAAGGTGTTGGAGCACGGTTCCCATAACCCCCAGCTAGCTGACTCAAAATTATGCTGAGTCTTCGCCCAGAACACCTGGAAGGCACCAGTGAGGGAAAGGTGTGAATATACTGTAATTGCATAATTGTGTACAGATAAAATCAAGAGATCTGTGTCCCAAAGTAAAGCAAGAACAAAACAAGCACCAGATTTGCAGATAATCTTGTTTGAAGCAATAAATGTTGCTTCATGTGACTACAGCAGTGGGGGGGTTCAAAATTTTTTACTACTGTTCTGTGGGCGTGGCTTGGTGGGTGTGGCAAGGGAAAGATACTGTAAAATTCCCATTTCCTCCCAATCAGCTGGGACTCAGGAGGCAGAGAACAGACGGGGGTAAATACCAGAGGTGATATTTACCGCTTCTCCGAACTACTCAAAATTTCTGCTACCGATTCTCCAGTACTGGTCAGAACCTGCTGAATGCCACCTCTAGACTATAGCCAGGCTAACAAGCTTGCCTATCATGGACTTGCTGTCAGTTGGGAGAAGGGCCATAGCCAAATTCCTAAACTCATCCCCAGCATATTCTGGTGACGTTTGCTGGAGGTGGGGGTGGGGAGTGGGAAGGGAGAAATACTTGAGGGAAATGCCTGCCAGAAAATCAAAAGCTTTTCGACAAACTGTGGAGGAAGATAACACTGACTTGAATGAAGAAAGCTAAAATGTTGAGGCCGATGGGCAGAAGGTACCTCATTTATGTTCCTCATTATTTTAACTCAAGATAACAAAGTGGCATTTGCAGCCCCTAAAGTGGGGTGGAGGGACTGAGTGAAACTCCAAGTCTTAGCACCCTGCATTTTCTGGGGTCACTGTATGCAATTGCATTTGCCCAGTTGTTATCTGCCTTCTACATTATGGTGCTTTTTCCCCTGACACAAACTGCTAGTCAGAGAAAATATATCTTATTTCTGTAGCTCATCCCAACATAGCATTGAAGCCAATTTTGCAATAAAAACAATAAGATTTGGAGGTATGTAACCTGGGGAGGTGTGTGTGTGTGTGTGTGTGTGTGTGTGTGTTGCACTGCTTTGGATTAGCTGTGCAGCTGGGAGCCCCCACCGCTGCACCCATTCCTGGCTCCGCTAAGAGGCAAGAAATCCACTTTTCTGTTAGAATTGCTGGATGCTCTTTCCCCAATTGGCAAAGAATCAGGTCTAACCTTACCTATTGGTTCATCCTCTCAGTAAAGGAAGCTTTGTGATGTTGTGAAATCATGAGCTGATGAAAAGCCACTTCATCCGTTCTTTTCTTTTTTCTTTTGAGGTGTCAAATGTTGTGACTGAACTTTTCTTGTTTCAGATTGATTCGGCTCCTCTCTTTCATTCTCTTCCCCACTTCTTTCTTGATGTACAAAACAAAGCAATTATGTTTGAGGACACACTTTGCAGCTTTTCCTTTTGGGCACATTTTCCTAAGGCACATTTTTTTTTTTTTTAGTTTAATCTGATCATTTTAATTATTATTAAAACTCAAACCAAAACTTGTTTCTAGTATTTTGTTCAATGTGGTTGCTGTACTTGGATGTTGGTCATACTTGTTTTCATCTCATCTCATCAATGAATTTTTATTCTGCGTGCATTTTTAAAGAAAGGTATATTTGTTTTAAACTACACAAAACATCTGGATTTAGAACTGCCTCTTTCCATTTTTATGCTGTAATAAGTCACAGGTGCTCAGACATTCCCAGAGGCTCAGGTTATAGTTTATTAGAAGAACAGATTCAGAATTTATTCCTTCACATTTGTGAGGAAGGCTGGCTGTGTGAGGAACAGCCCCTATTAGTTGGTCATGGACAGAATTAGATAAATTATTTTGCAATGTTATAATTTTCTTCTGCATCACATCCTTGGGCTATTTAGAAGCAGCTGACAGGCTGGTGTTCGAAGAAATGTCCTTCTGAGTTCAGCTCCAAGTGGGGGAAAAGACACTGGAAATATGGAGGCTGCTTGGAAAGATGGTTTAATGGTGGACAGGTCCACATGGCTTGAGGTCCTGAACAGAAAAGGTGATCACATGCTTCAAAATATTGAGTGAAGAAGAGAGAAAAGAAGGGGCTAGCTGAGTTTTTTAATATTCTGTTCTGCCCCACCTCTCTGTTTCCTGTTCATGTGTAAGAAATGTATCCTGATTGGTTGTCAGACTCCGATGGGGCCATGCAGGGGGAACTCTCTAGGCTGTTTTGAGTCCATGTTTGGTTGAATTCCCAGATGCCATGTGGTGAGTTGGGTAAAGGGCTAATACTATCATACCTTAATCCCATCACCCAGGATCTGAAGGGAGGGATCTTTGTTATGTAGAATAGACTGGCCCAGGCTTTTTTAATGGCCCATTAACAAAAGGGGGGGCTATTAAGAGTGAATCTGTTTCCTGCCTAAAAACATGTTTCTCCATTTCTGATCCAGGGAAATATAATAGTCTGCCTTTTTAATATTTACCAGGATATTTCAGTTTTCTAGCAGAGGGGTGGGTTTTAACTTCCTACACTGGACAAGCCCCAGTGAAGTTGCTTGTTTTCCCTTCCTTGTGTATAAGGATTTGTGCACCTACTTTGATCTGCTCCATGAAATTTATTAAATCCTCAGAGGGGTATTGACTGATGCAAGGCAGCAGTTTAAACCAACCGTTTATTTCCAACTGACAACAACTTTAGAACCAAGGCAAAAACGACAGTTCCCCGCTTGACAGCTATTTATATGCATGCTGTCAAGTGGGGCAGCCAATCAACGGCCATCTAATGTCCCGCCCTGGCCAGCGCCACTCCCACTTGGCTGGAGTGTGCGTGGCCATGTCCTCGGGCCACGGGCATAACACTTCTTTCCGCCAGCCGGTGCATGTGTAATCCTGCAAGTATGCAGGCCACCTGCGCACCTGGCCAGATCTTCTTATTTCTGTGGCAGCTGCTGGAGGCTGATTCTCCCGAGGAACTACTGGAGACTGCGCCAACGCCTCGTTTGATAACCCTGATGCAGAACCTGCTCCGACAGGTAAACCTGGCACCGGAACAGCAGGACGACTGGAAGGAGGACGTGACTTGGCTGCGGGGCCAACTGGAACACCCAGGGATTCAACGGGGTCAACTGGTGGTGGATCAGCTTGCATCTGCGTCGAGGCCTGCCGCCCTCGCAGCTGATCAATGTGGCAGCGCCAAATGCGGCCATCTCTCAACCCGACCCTATAAGAGCAGGGTTCAGTTAGTTGCAAAATATGTCCCGGTATCCATTTTGGCTCACCCCCATAGTTGCGCGTGAATATTAGGTCGCCCACTTGAAATAACTGGGCACAGCCAGCGATGTCCAGTGATTTATCTGCGCAGTAACTTGGGTGAAGCCGATCAAGGTTGGTTCGGAGGTGGCAACCCATTAACAACTCTGTGGGGCTACAGTTAGTCAATGGGCAGGGTACAGTGTGCTGTACTAAAAGGTATTTATTCACCTGGTCTTGCCAATCCCCTGGGTCTAACCTCACTAGGGATTCCTTAACGGATTGTACCGTTCGCTCCGCCATACCATTACTCGCGGGGTGGTAAGGAGCCACCAAGACGTGACGTATGCCATGCCCAGCCAAGAACATCTGGAAAGGGGTAGCCGTTAGTTGGGATGTTTTTAGGGTTTTAGAATATATTTATTTCTTGTACAGCCTATCTCCTCCATCCAAATGTATTTAATTGTTTTATGATTGTATTTTTATCTGCATTGACTGTACACCGCTCCGAGTCCCTTTTTGGGAGAGGGGGCGGTCTAGAAATCCAAGAAATAAAATAAATAATAATAATAACCTGGAGTCACAAGTGATGACACCACAATGTCCGGACACCTGTGAGTCGCGAACAATCGTTGCAATGCCTATATGAGAGCCTCGATAGTGGTCGATGGCATTAGAATGACCTCCACCCACTTAGAATATGCATCGACCACTACCAAGAACATCTGTCCGTGAATAGGGCCTGCGAAATCCAAATGGATCCGCGACCACGGGCCCTTTAGCACTTCCCATTTTCGCGGCGATGCAACGGGGGGGGGGGGTAGGCCTGGTTTGCTGGCACTACTGACAGCCCTCTACCCAACAGATAATGTCGTGATCTAACCCCAGCCACCACACATAACTTCTCCCTAAAGCCTTCATCCGGACTATGCCAGGATGACCTTCGTGCAAACAATGGAGAATGGGTTTCCTTATCTGCGGGGGCACTACCACTCTATGGCCCCACAGTAAACACCCTCCTTGCAGAGACAGTTCGTGCTGTCTATGCTTGAATGGAAGAAATTGGGAGGAAACCTGTGCCTGTGGCCAGCCCCTCTTGACCCAGTCGATAACCTGAGTTATGGTAGGATCTTTGGCAGAACAGAGGGCAACATCGGTGGCTGAAACAAGGACTGTAAGTTTCTCTATCAACAGGACATTAGAGTCAGGGACAGGATCAGACCCTACACCAGGGAGAGGGCAGCTGCTCAATGCGTCTGCGGGCCCTATCTGTTTTCCAGAGCGGTGGACCAGTTTATAATTATACATAGCCAAGAACACTGTCTAGCACAGCGATGGCGAACCTTTTTTGGCTCGCGTGCCACAAGTGGGGGGAGCGCGGGGGGGGTCGTGTACAGGCGTGCTGCACCCATAATGTAACACGCCCCCAGTGCGCATGCGCGCACAACGCGCCCATTTTTGCATGATTTTTTCGCCTTCCCCAGGCTCCAGAGGCTTTATAGGAGCCTGGGGAGGGCGAAAAGAGCCCCCCCGCCCCCCCGCCCCCCCGCCCCCCCGGAGGCTTCAGGGAACGTCCGGAGGCTTCCCTGAAGCCTTCGGGACACTTAAAACCTCCCCGCCACCCCCGGAGGTTTCAGGGAACGTCCGGAGGCTTCCCTGAAGCCTTCGGGACACTTAAAACCTCCCCGCCACCCCCGGAGGTTTCAGGGAACGTCCGGAGGCTTCCCTGAAGCCTTCGGGACACTTAAAACCTCCCCGCCACCCCTGGAGGTTTCAGGGAACGTCCGGAGGCTTCCCTGAAGCCTTCGGGACACTTAAAACCTCCCCGCCACCCCCGGAGGTTTCAGGGAACGTCCGGAGGCTTCCCTGAAGCCTTCGGGACACTTAAAACCTCCCCGCCACCCCCGGAGGTTTCAGGGAATGTCATCGCAAGGATTAAGGCGAAAGGGGGCGGGGCGGGGAAAGCGAAGGGGGCTTTGCATGATTTTTTCGCCTTCCCCAGGCTCCAGAGGCTTTATAGGAGCCTGGGGAGGGCGAAAAGAGCCTCCCCCGCCCCCCCGGAGGCTTCACGGAACGCTCGAACGCGGTGCCGGGGCCCGGCAGGCAGCGAACGAGTCGGAGCCTGCCGACTGGAGGAAGAGGGTGAGAGGGGGGTCCTGTGAACGGCAGCAGCAGCGGCGACAATAGTCACAACTCGGCTGCCTGCCGCCTTTCCCCTCCTTTGTCTCCCAGCCGGGGCGGCCAGCCGGCAAGTTACGACTATTGTCGCCGCTGCTGCTCCCGTTCACAGGACCCGCCTCTCACCCTCTTCCTCCAGTCGGCAGGCTCTGACTCGTTCGCTGCCTGCTGGGCCCCGGCGCCGCGTTCGAGCCGGTGGGGGAAAGGAGGAGGAGAAGGAGGACAACAAAGCCCCCTTCGCTTTCCCCGCCCCCGCCCTCTTTCGCCTTAATCCTTGCGATTGCGCGGCTAGAGGAGGAGGAGGAGGAGGCGAGGGCGGCGTCCTAGCGGCGGTGGCGGCGGCAGCGATGTGAAGGCTGGGCGCAAGGACGCCGAGCCTGAGGCGCCGCGCAGTGGAGGCGATCCGGGCCCGGGCGATGGAAACGCACGTCTCGTGCCTGTTCAGGGACCGTCCCGAGGCTTCCCTGAAGCCTTCAGAGCGCTTAAAACGACCATCCGAGCAACCCGGAAGTCACTTCCGGGTTGCTCGGAGGTTGGTTTTAAGTGTTCCGAAGGCTTCAGGGAAGCCTCGGGACTTTCCCTGAAGCCTCCGGGGGGGCGGGGGAGGCTCTTTTCGCCCTCCCCAGGCTCCTATAAAGCCTCTGGAGCCTGGGGAAGGCGAAAAATAGCTTTTAAAAAGGTGAACGCAGGGCAGCGCCATCACGGGTCTAGCAGGACATGCATGGTGACAAGATGGATGGGGACTGTTTATCACCTGCTAAAAGACCGAGTAATGGCTTAAGGTCAGTTATCAATTCAAAAAATGCCCATAGAGGTAATTATGAAACCGCTTGATACCAGCTACTGCAGTTAGGGCCTCTGTCTAATTGACTATAATTTCTCTCTGTAGAGGAGAGAGTTCTAGAGAAATAGGCCAAAGGTGCTTCAGACCCATTAGACAGCCTATGACTAAGGACAGCGCCCACCCCATAAGGGGAAGCGTCACAAGTTAGAGTCAGGGGAAGGTGTTCACTGTATTGGATAAGAACAGCATTGGAAGTCAAAAGATCTTTCACAGCTGCGAATGCTGCTGCCTCCTTGTGATCCCACTTCTCTACAGCTTTGGAATCTAGAAGCCTATGCAGTGGCTCTGCCACTGATGCCTTATGGGGCAGAAACACAGCATAAAAATTTTAAAGCCCCAGGAAAGCTTGTAACTGAGCCTTAGTAGTAGGCACTGATGCCTGTTTAATGGCTGCCAACTTCGAGGGAGTTGGATGGATGCCTTTGGCATCAATCAAGTACCCTAAAAATTCAACTTCAGAAACCCCAATTTGGCATTTGGAAGGTTTAAGTTTTAACCCCACTTCCTGGAGCTTTGACAAAACTGCTTGCACTTTAGCAAGGAAATCAGTGTTATCGCTGGCAGAGATGAACACATCGTCAAAATAAGGGACGACTCCAGGGATACCATGGAGCAACTGCTCCATAAGACCATGAAAGATGTCCAGGGCGACACTTACACCAAACTGGAGTCGCCGGCACTTAAAAGCTCCTCTGTGGGTAACAATGGTCTGCTCTTCAGCAGTCACATTGTCCACAGGGAGCTGCTGATACGCCTGGGCAAGGTCCAATTTGGCGAAGATGGAGCCCTGCCCCAACGTGTGGAGCAATTCCTGGACCACAGGGACAGGATAAGGATTAGCCTGAAGCCCTTTATCTATTGTGCACCGGTAATCCGCGCACAATCTGATAGAACCATCTGACTTCAAAGGTATAACAATAGGGGTCTTCCACTTAGCATAATCCACTGGCTCTAATACACCCTGGGCTATTAATTTGTCTAACCCAGCGACCACCTTTGGACACAAAGCCAGAGGCACCCTTCTAGGTTTAAGCCAGATGGGTGGTACCTGAGAGGGGGTTCCCCTATAATTAAGTAGAGACCCGTCAAAGATGGTGTGGCAAACTTGTCCTTCAGGATGCCCCACTCGTCACTGCCCCTAGTGGTATGTATGCCAGCAATGCTGAGGCCCAGGGCGTCGAACCAGTCTAAACCCAATAGATTGGAAAGAGTGCTCTGGACCACGATGAGTGGCAGGTACCCTGAAAATTTTGTGGTGGCCACTTTAAATTTACCACTGCCCACAATTGGGATATTATTCTCATGGTAGTCCTGCAATTTGAAGGAGCAAGGGAATAGGACATCCATGGCGAACCTTTTTTGGCTCATGTGCCACAAGTTGAGGGAGCACAGGGGGGTCGTGTGCGGGCGTGCCGCATCCATAATACAATGCGTGACCCCCCAGTGTGCATGCGTGCACAACGCGCCATCCCCCTATTTTTACATGCTTTCTTCGCCCTCCCCAAGCTTCAGAGGCTTTATAGGAGTCTGGGGAGGGCGAAAAGAGCCTCCCCTGCCCCCCGGAGACCCTCCGGAGGCTTCAGGGACTGTCCGGAGGCTTCCCTGAAGCCTTCGGAATGCTTAAAACAACGCTCCGAGCAAACCGGAAGTGACTTCTGATTTGCTCGGAGGGTCGTTTTAAGCGTTCCGAAGGCTTCAGGGACCATCCGGAGGCTTCCCTGAAGCCTTCGGAGCGCTCAAAAGGATCCTCCGAGCAAACCGGAAGTGACTAAATTCAGCTTTACTGTGTTTCAATCTTCCTATTCCTCAGTCAATCCCATCCTTGTCGCCAATATTAAATCCTCAGAGGGGTATTGACTGATGCAAGGCAGCAGTTTAAACCAACCGTTTATTTCTAACTGACAACAACTTTAGAACCAAGGCAAAAATGACAGTTTCCCACTTGACAGCTATTTTTATGCATGCTGTCAAGCAGGGCAGCCAATCAACGGCCACCTAATGTCCCGCCCTGGCCAGCGCCACTCCCACTTGGCTGGAGTGTGCGTGGCCATGTCCTCGGGCCACAGACATAACAAAATCAATCCTAACCTTCCCTTCCATATTTAATTTTGCCTGCTAGCCATCTTCTTCCCTTAACAGTTTTTTTTAAATATAATGATGTTTTTCCTCAGTTGAGGTCACTGATTCTTCCTGCATGCAACTTTATCTTCATCACAAAATAAGGGAGAGGTGATACGAAAAGAGAAAACTTGCTCCAGGTCATCTTTATGGTGAGTTCTCACCAAATTTTCTCTATGCCCAGGTTGCCATTTTAACCTCTACATTACAGACAGCTGAAGAAGCTTCTTGGATGAGAAATGTAACGTCTTCAAAGAAAAACAAGAAAGTCCAGTTGACTCTTGAAAAAGCACCTTTGGGACAACCATGACCTGGATGACTGAGAATCTCCATAGACACTACATTACATCATTTCAGTACTATTCTCAAACTTAAGATTGCTGGCTTTTCAGGCAATTGCCAGATACATGATACAAGAAAAAGTGGAATTAATCTATCTTCTAAACTGAAGGTATTCCAAGATCTCACATGATAACATTATTTATGATCAAGTTATGATAATGCATTTTCCTATACTTTTTTTGACCGCCTGTATGGCACATTGATGGTTGTGAGTATGTTACTGTGAAAGTCCGAAATCTGGTGAATGTCGACATTCACATAGTCGCTTGGTGTATGTCCGAAATATTTGCTTATCCTTATACCCTTATCCTCTCGACACCCTTACCCTAATACCCTTATCCTAATACCCTTATCCTCTCCACACCTCGGCTCCTCGCTTCCTTTTAAGCGTCTTCTATTCGCGGACTTCTTTTTCTTTAAAACCTGTGATCCTGCGTGGTTAGAACGAGTAGTTTCCAGGACCACGAATTGAAAAGCAAAAGTAAAGCGTTACGCTGACTCGTTATATATATGTCACCGTGAAAGACCGAAATTGGTATGTGTCGACATTCACCGGTGAATGTCGACATTCACCATTTTCGGTCTTTCCATTCACCAGTGAATGTTGACATTCACCAATTTCGGTCTTTCACGGTGACAAGTATACTACTTTACTCAGGAATGACAAAATTCACAGCAAAGGTAAAGGTTCCCCTCACACATATGTGCTAGTTCTTCCCAACTCTAGGGGGCGATGCTCATCTCTATTTAAAAGCCAAAGTGCCAGCACTGTCCGAAGACGTCTCTGTGGTCATGTGACTAAATGCCTAAGGTCCATGGAACCCTGTTACCTTCCCACCAAAGGTGGTTCCTATTTTTGTACTTGCATTTTTACATGCTTTCGAACTGCTAGGTTGGCAGAAGCTGGGACAAGTAACAGGAGCTCAGTCTCTTACATAGCACTAGGATTCAAACCACCAAACTGCCAACCTTTCTGATCAACAAGCTCAGCCACCTTAGAAATTCACAATACTTGCTTTTTAATTGCTATGCAGATACTATAGCATCAGCAATATAGGATGGTTTATTTCTGCTTATAAGGTAGCAATCACAGGTGCCAAGAACAGTTCAAGCTGAATTTGTATTCAGAGCCATTTTGGTCTATTGATTAAGACACCATGCTACAAACTGGGAGACTATGAGTTCTAGTCCACTGGGTGACCTTCGGCTAGTCCCTCTCTCTCTCTCAGTCCAACAACCCAACAGGGTTGTTGTGGGGAAAATAGGAGGAGGAAGGAAATTAGGTATGTTCACTGCTGTGAGTTACTTACAATGTTGATGAAGATGTTATCCATTCAGTCATCCAACTCTTAAAAGTGTGATATAAATAAATAAATTTCTGCTGATCTGCTGTTCTTTAAATTACTGGGATATAACAGCGAAACCTGTTGTGATACAGCATAAAGGGGCATGCCATCACTGGCGAATGGTGCATACATCCATCAGAGGCTGAGGTAAAACACGTGTGTGAGGAAAGAGCTTCATGAGAGTGAGAATGAGCACCAAGCATACGTGACAGTACGTGACAATAGTTTATGAGTAGGAGGAAGTGCTTGCCCGAGGATTTGGTGGAGAAAATACAGGTCTTAGTTGTCATCAGAGTCAAAATGCTACTTCTGCGATCATCTCTTCCCCATCTCAAACTGTAATCACCATGTGAAAGAAAATATTCTACAGGTACTTTCCCCTCTACTGGGTATAAATATACAAGAATAATAAAGCAGCTAACTCACCCACGGGACAACCATTTTCATTCTGGCTAATGATAGGGCTGGCCTTGGGAAAAGCTGCAAGCCGCTGACAGATTTCACCAATCATACTAAGATTTGTTGTGTTTTTTTAAAAAATAAACCACATGCAGCTGGGTTTATCCCACCATGCTAATGCCATACCAGTTGCTAATATGTTAAGCATGTTGTATGACTTTAGCCTACACCACTGTTGCATATATACACACTGGGGAGAAGCCAGGGTGATTTTGCATCTGCATTCACACAATAGATTCAATCCTAAAGCAATTTGTTCGGTTGTGGTTTACCATATTGTAGGCATCCAGCTGCTGTGATTTATAGACCATGGTTTTCCACTGAATAATTATGAGATCCACGGGCAATTGGAGTTAGGCAATGACCCATAGCTCTGTGTACATGAGAATGGCTGGAAAGTTTGGGTTATTTTTAAAATTATCTGGTGTCCCAATGCCCTTTTAGAGATTCCCTCTGAAAGCTAAGGCTCACAACAAAGAAAGGCTTGCCACAAAAGTAAAAATTAACAAAAAAAGCTTCTTCCAACATGTTAAAAACAAGAAAAAAGTTAAGGAAACAATTGGTCCAATTTAAGGGATAAAACAGTCCAACCTATCAAAAACAGCACCACAAAAATCAGATTAGGAACACAAATTGAAATAGGGAAGAAAATGGTAAGTGAGCACCTGTCTACCCTTGACGAGTTCAAATCACCAGGACCGGATGGATTACACCCTAGGGTTCTGAAGGAACTAGCAGACGAGATCTCAGAACCACTGAATTATATCTTTCAGAGATCCTGGAACACCGGGGAACTACCAGAGGACTGGAAAAGAGCTGATGTGGTTCCCATCTTCAAAAAAGGGAAAAAATTAGATCCAGGAAACTACAGACCTATCAGCCTGACCTCAATACCAGGAAAGGTTCTGGAAAAAGTAATCAAGCAACAAATTTGCGAATACCTAGAAGCAAACAAAGTAATAGCCTAAACACAACATGGGTTTGTCAAAAGCAGATCATGCCAGACTAATCTTATCCAAACAGTGCCGGGGGGCGACACCCAGGAGCAGAGCCTTCTCTGTGATGGGCCCAGCCCTGTGGAATGACCTCCCCCGTGACATCAGGACTACTTCCGATCTCCGCTCCTTCCGTGTACAGCTGAAGACCCACCTCTTTCAATTATCTGGCCTGGCTCAACCGTAAACTTTTCTTACTCCTCCTGACAGTTCTTTTAAATTTTAAAAACCTTAAATTTTAAATTGTGTTTTACAATTGGGGTATTTTTAATGGTGACTTTTAATTGTCCAATGTGATGAAATTTGTTACCTCCTCCGTGTATGTATGTCCTGTATATATGTATGTTTATGTGTTGTATATGTTTTATATGCTCCACTGTACGCCGCCCCGAGTCCTGTCTGGAAAGGGAGCGGCTAATAAATTTAAATTTATTATTTATTATTATTTATTATTAGTCTTTGATAATGTGACAAAATTCGTGGACCAGAGGAATGCCGTCGATATAGTTTACCTGGACTTCAGTAAGGCATTTGATAAGGTAGACCATAACCTACTACTAGATAAAGTAGAAGAATGTGGGTTAGACAGCATCACCACCAGATGAATTCGTAACTGGCTGACCAACCGCACTCAACATGTAGTCCTCAATGGAACTGCATCTACATGGAGGGAAGTATGCAGTGGAGTACCCCAAGGCTCTGTTTTAGGCCCAGTACTCTTCAACATCTTCATCAATGATTTGGATGAGGGAATAAATGGGGAACTCATCAAATTTGCAGATGACACCAAGCTGGCAGGAATAGCTAACACTCCAGAAGATAGGCTTAAGATACAGAAGGATCTTGACAAACTTGAACATTGGGCACTATCTAATAAAATGAAATTCAATGGTGAAAAGAGTAAGGTTCTACATTTAGGCAACAAAAACGGAATGCACAGGTACAATATAGATGGTACCTTGCTCAGTAGTAGTAACTGTGAAAGGGATCTTGGAGTCCTAGTGGACAACCATCTAAATTATGAGCCAGCAGTGTGCAGCAGCTGCCAAAAAAGCCAACACAGTTCTAGGCTACATAAATAGAGGGATAGAATCAAGATCACGTGAAGTGTTAATACCACTTTATAATGCCTTGGAAAGGCCACACTTGGAATACTGCATTCAGTTCTGGTCGCCATGATGTAGAAAAGATGTGGAGACTCTGGAAAGAGTGCAGAGAAGAAAAACAAAGATGATTAGGGGACTGGAGACTAAAACATATGAAGAACAGTTGCAGGAACTGGGTATGTTTAGTTTAAGAGAAAGAAGGACTAGGGGAGACATGATAGCAGTGTTCCAATATCTCAGAGGTTGCCACTAAGAAGAGTGAATCAAACTATTCTCCAAGGCACCTGAGGGTAGAACAAGAAGCAATGGGTGGAAACTAATCAAGGAGAGAAGCAACTTAGAACTGAGGAGAAATTTCCTGACAGTTAGAACAATTAATCAGTGGAACAGCTTGCCTCCAGAAGTTGTGAATGCCCCAACACTGGAAGTCTTTAAGATGTTGGATAGCCATTTGTCTGAAATGGTATAGGGTTTCCTGCCTAGGCAGGGGGTTGGACTAGAAGACCTCCAAGGTCCCTTCCAACTCTACTGTTGTATTTTATTGTATCTCATCCTTTAACTTGAAGAACACTGCTTTGCCAAGATGCCTCCTCACCTGAACCCAGAGAAGCAGCACACTATGGGACTAAGAAGGCTAACAGGTCAATATATAGGAAACTGAATTACAGGAACAGTGCATGCACGCATAAATTAGGTTCTTCACATTGTCTGTAAAGAAGAAATTGGCTGTGATTGAGAGGGAAATTGGAGTTGCTCTTTTCCATCATAGAAGTCCGAGCGCCATCTAGGGATCATTGCACAAAATTACCAGCAACATTTAACTTGCATTCTGCTTGTATCTTGTGTTTATTATGGGATACAGATAGGAGAAAAGGTTATAATCCAAGAGTTTAATGGGGGGGGGGGAGATCTTTTTTAAAATAAATATGCAAATGGAAATCTGGGAAAGCTAGCTGAATCCAGTATAAACATCTTCTGCCTGTTGAAGTAACTCAAGTGGGGTTAGCAAGTCCTGTTTTCAGTTTCTGTTTCCCAAAGCTCTCTATATGTTGTTGTGGCATTGTTGCTGCAATTTCAAGCACATTGTGAACATTAAAAGACAATGAGGTGATCTACATGAAATACAACTGTTTTTGTTTTTTAAATATTAACCCACTCAAAAAGGGGGGTTAACCTTATAAGCTGGCGATTTGTTGGACATGGCCACATAATTTTCCTGACAACCGTATGAAACTGGATCTTCAGGAATGTTCTTTGACTTCCCAGTCTAGTCTATACCAAGGGATTGCCTAGTGGTCTCCATCCCACCAATAACCACATTCAACTTATATGGCATTCTGAGTTCAACTGAGATTGGCGAGAGTTTCTATCAGAGATAGAAGTTGTTCTCATGCTTAGGAGAATTGGCATCTTAAACTTTGTTCATAGTCACCGAAGCAGGGATGTAAGAGCAGAGATCTTTCTGCTACAATTCAGTGCAGTGGTTACAAGTGGCAGCAACTTTTCTCTGTGAGAATGCACAAACCAATCTCCTGCTTCTCCACAGAATATAAAGCAGGATGGGTGTTTCAACTCCTCCCCAACTTTAGAGCTGGTCATTATGGTTCTAAGTCATAATGGATTTGCCATTTGACTAACCCAATTTTACCTTTCTTTGGGGCGGTAGATTAACCACCAGGTCATAAAATGAATATCACGGTCCTAAAGTGAACCCATTGTTCATTATGGACTGCTTTTGCCAAAATCCCAAAGTGTCTCTTTTCAGTAAAAATGTCAGAAACAGAAAGATTAAAAAAAATTAAAGGTACAGCTCGTCCTCAACTTATGGCCACAATTGGGACCAGAATTTCTGTTGCTAAGCAAAGGGGTCATTAAGAGAGTCATGCTTGGTTTTGCGGCCAAAATATTTTTTGACTTTGCTTGTCAGAAACTGACCAGGAAGGTCACAAATGATGCTGCTGCATGTAAGTACTTGCCAGTTGCGAAGTACCCAAATTTTGATTGATGCTGCAGCATCAATTGTAAGTCGCTTTTTCGGTGTTGCTGTAACTTTCCATAGTCGCTAAGCGAAAGGTTGTAAGTTGAAGCCTACTTGTATGTGACCCAACAGCTACTAAGTCTATTAAACCCAAGAATGTGATTTCAACTCCTACCCTCAAAACGACGCTATAGAACACTGCACACCAGAACAAGACACAAGAACATTTTTCCCCCAAACACCAGACTCTGCTAAACAAATAATTCCTTCAACACTGTCAAACTATTCACCAAGGCTGCATTACTATTACTATTAGTCTTTTCATCGTTCCTATCACCCATCTCCTCCCACTTATGACTGCAGGACTGTAACTTTGTTGCTTGTATCCTTACGATTTTTATTGTTTCCTAGTATGACTTGATTGCTTATTTGCACCCTATGACTATTATTAAGTGTTGTACAGAGGTGGGTTGCTCCCAGTTCAGCCCGGATCGGGCAAACCGGTAGTAGCGGTGGTGGGAGGCTCAGCCCACCCGCCCAGATGCTTCTGTGCATGCGCAGAAGCAGTGCACAAATGTGCGAGTGTGCATGCGAGTGCACCCAAATCGGTAGTAAAAAAACCTGGCAACACACCACTGGTGTTGTATCTTAGGATTCGTGACACTGAGAGCATATGCACCAAAGACAAATTCCTTGTGTGTCCAATCACACTTGGCCAATAAAGAATTCTATCTATCTATCTAAAATGGGGTGGCAGGATCAGAACCTGCCTCTGAAAGCGCCGGGCAAGCACACAAGTGGGGGAGACTTATTTCATCAGCGTTGCAGATAGAAATACGTGCACCTAGTGAGAAAAGAAATCCATTCACAGGAGGCTTTTGACTTTCCATCACTTTATTTTGTAAAAATAGAAAAGTCCCCACCCCCACCCCCTTCTGCGGCACAGCTGGGAGTGCGGGGGCAGGGAAGAGTCCTGTAAAATACCATGGAAAGCTGGTTATGTAAACATCCAAGAAGGGCCTCACCCTTTTTTTGATATAACTTTTCTATCCCACCCCACCACAAATAAGACCCCCATTTTAAGGCCCCGGGGTATTTATTTTGACAGCTTATTTTAAGAGGGGGGAACCGTTCAGCGGAAGGCTCTGTTCCTCGGTGCGCTGCAATCTGTCAACACTTGCTCTCGCCGGGGGAAGGAAGGGCCAAGCTCGAACTCCCTTTACTACCCCATTCCCTGGTGTAAACATAAGTCAATAAATAAAACCTCCTCGAGAGGTTGCTCTGCTCATGGCCGGCGAGGGAAAGAAAGCAGCCTCTTGAACTGCAGAGGGAGCAAAAGGAGGCTGCTGACTTTAATCCACCCCGCAGCCTCTCCTAGAGGCAAAGTTGGCCCCTCTCTCCTTCTCTACCGCCGATGAAGTCTTCCCAGAGAAAGGGAAGAAAAGGAGGCCGAGACAGAGGAGAAGCTGGTCATGGCGAAGCACTAAGCAGAGGGCAATAACTTTGACATAACAACTCCTCCCCCGCCTGCCCAAGCTGTGTAGTGTTTGGGTTTTTACATATTCCTATGGCTGAAGGCGGCAAGAGAGGCTTTGCGGAGGAGACTCCTGCCCTCTAGCGGTAAGGAAGAGAGCTTTGGCTGGACTCGCGTTTCGTCCCTGGAGTTGTGAGAGAGAGAGGAGCAGAAATGGCTCCTCCTCTCAGCCTGGTGGAGCGAAATCAAGCTTCCCGGAGCAGAAGTGGTCCTTCTCGCTCCATCAAAGTGCTGCAGAAAGAGAAGTTAAAGGCAAGTTAAGGCAAGCCGCGCCCACCCACCCACCCGGCTTGCCTTTTATCATCCTAGAGACCGACTGACTTCCTGACGTGGGCAGAAAGCCTCCCCCCCCCCCACGAGACAGCAAACAGGTTCAAGTCTGTAACTCTGCACCCCGCACCCCGCCCCTCATCAGCACGATATCTTTGGTTATCTAGTGTCCTTTGGGGTCCGTTCCCCAAAATTCTTAGCACCGGGGTCATAAGTATCCCAAGCAACAGATACAACCCTCCAACCCACCCCGACCCTGCTATACCTCTGCCTTGGGATGGGGAGACAGTGGGAAGGACCACTGCCCCTCCCTAAATCCCACTATGGGATCGGCTCTCTGCCCTGCGATAATAACACAATAGCATTTTATAAAGCTAACCAAAAAGAGCCCCTCCCCCACCCCCAAGAATTCGCATAGCTTGCCGGAATCCGTCCGAGAAGGATTTTTTTAATACAAGCACACCCTGAAGGCGACACATCTAGGGATGCGTAAATAGAAGTCCTGCCTTTGTCTTCTCCATTCCCCAACATTATTGGTCCAAGGTCTCTTGTGTGCAACGGGGAGAGGAAGGGTCTCTTGTCTCTTGTGTTCCTCTGTTGGTCTTCAGATTCTTGAATAAATAGCATCCCAGGTGCCAGGCTTCCTGGCTTACAAGGCAGAAGGACGAAGTGGGTTTTAAACTGGGTTGAAGGAGGAACCAAGAAACCGCTCATTACAGAGTCTCTGTTGGCTCTTGGGGTGCCCCTTTTTCTCTGAGGCTGAAGAGTTTATGGGGAGGGAAATTGCACGTGTGGAGCTCACCCCGTTTTGAAAAGGGGGACCTCCGAGTTGTAGCCCCTTTGGGACTTCCCAGGTGCTGGACATTTGGCTTTGAAGCTGCTTGAGTCAGCTGGAGAGGCAACCTGGGGGCTTTGGCAAAGCTCTGGGGTTGGGAGAAAAGGCTTCGGAATAGAAATCCAAGGCCCCAAAGGAAAAAAATTAAGGCAAGAGGCATCCAGCCCACATCACCAAACACAGAGGAGGAAAGAGGAACAGGCTGCTGGCTGCCTCCTTGCTCATCTTGACCGCTGTCCTGATGCCCAGCAGATGAGCCAAGAGCAGGAAAGGTAAGCCTAAAACTGTATCTAGGAGGAAATGGGCCATGGGAAGGCAGAGATGAGATACAGAAAACCATCTTCTCTCCTAGCCTTTCTCAGCCTAGATCCAGGCTTTCTTGAGGTGCTAAGGGGTCTCTTCTTGGCTTTTGGTGTCAGCTGGGCTCTCCTCAGTGCTCGGAGCTTCTGCTGAAGTTGGGGGTTGTGACAGCTCATCTTCAAACATTTCAGGATTTTCCAGCATCTCTCGGATGAGTGGTGGCATGGGACCAGGGATCTCCATCTTCAAGGTGATGGCCCGTTCAGCACCTGTGGAAGAGCAGAAGAGGGAAACGTAGTAACATTGG
Organism: Natrix helvetica; assembly: GCF_964273705.1. Lineage (NCBI taxonomy): Eukaryota > Metazoa > Chordata > Lepidosauria > Squamata > Natricidae > Natrix > Natrix helvetica. The sequence goes on along the minus strand of NC_138548.1, from coordinate 212,561,208 downwards.
TTGAGGGGAATTCTCCCGTGATGAAGATCAGGTAATAAGAGAGGCTGCATTATTTTACATTAAGAACAGTTGCCACAAGCTTCTTGTTGATACAACAGGTAGTCTTCAACTTACAACAGTTCATTTAGTGACTGTCCAAAGTTACAGCAGCACTGAAAAAAAGTGACTTATGATTTTTCCCACTTATGACTGTTGCATCATTCCACTGGTCACGTGATCAAAATTCAGCCACTTGGCAGCTTACATATTTATGATGGTTGCAGTGTCCCAGGGTAACGTGATCACCTTTTGTGAACTTCTGACAAGTGAAGTCAGTGGGGAAGCCAGATTCCCTCAACAAGCCGTGTTACTAACTTAATAACCGCAGTGATTCACTTAACAACTGTGGCAAGGCAGGTCATAAAATGGGGTAAAATTCACCGAACAAATGTCTCGCTTAACAATAAAAAGTTTGGGCTCAGTTTTGGTCGTAAGTCGAGGACTATCTGCACTGCAAACTTAGAGAAGCTACCAATGTATCTAGCACTTCAGTTCACACACCGGCTGTCTGCACATATATCCAAGACTCTTCATAACAGCTACAGATACAGTTCTACAGAAGAATTATTGAATCTGTCATTTGCACCTCTATAACTGTCTGGTTTGGTTCTGCAATCCAACAAGACAGAAACAGACTTCAGAAGATAATCAGAACTGCAGAAAAAACCATTACTACCAACCTGCCTTCCATTGAGGACCTATACACTGCACACGTCATAAAGAGGGCTGTGAAAATATTTACAGACCCCTCACATCCTGGACATAAATTGTTTCAACTCCTACTCAAAATGATGCTATAGAGCACTGCACACCAAGACAATGAGACACAAGAACAGTTTTTCCCTGAACACCATCACTCTACTAACCAAATAATTCCCTTACCACTGTCAAACTATTCACTAAGGCTCCATTACTATTACTATTAGTCTTCTCATCGTTCCTATCACCCATCTCCTCACACTTATGACTACAGGACTGTAACTTTGTTGTTTGTATCCTTATGATTTATACTGATATTGTTTCCTGATTGCTTATTTGTACGCTATGACTATCATTAAGTGTTGTACCTTAGGATTCTTGACGAATGTATCTTGTCTTTTTATGTACACTGAGAGCATATTCACCAAAGACAAATTCCTTGTGTGTCCAATCACACTTGGCCAATAAAGAATTCTAATCTATTCCTATTCCTATTCTATTCTATTCTATTTCTATTCTATTCTATTGTATTCTATAACCTCTGTGTGAGGAACCAAAAACTTTTAGTGAAGGGGTTGTGTCAAAGCTCTGGAGGAAATGCTTACAGGACAACTCCTCCTTTTTCTATAGCTTTTGGAAGAATCCTTCCATTGACCACCAATTACAGGATATGCTATGAGCAAGAGGCAGAGTCAACCAGATCAGTAGGCTTCCTCCACACCGCAGCAAGCCAAATAGTGTTGCAGTAATTAAAAACAGAAGCCATTCACCTCTCTTCAACCATAAGTCTATGGTTCCTAGAGTGACATATTTTGAGACTGCTTCAGGAGAGCCCCATGACAAAACCTCCAAACGTCCCAACCCACCTCCAATGATCTGACGCTCTTAAATGAGAATATTCCATTTTACCTTTGGTACTGATTCCCCGCAGATCAGTAATTTTCATTAGCATGCGAGGAAACATGTAAGGCTTGTTGGGCCGGCGTCGGCGCGCATAAATCTTCAGTGCTTCCAACAATGGTTCCTGCAACTTATCTACTTTTTCCGGCTCTTCCAGGTCCATTCGATCTATGGGGGAAAGAAAGACTGTGATGCTGTAGTGAAATTCAATTTTTTTTTACTAGCGGTTCTGTGGGTGGCTTGGTGGGTGTGACAGGGGAAGGATACTGCAAAATCCTCATTCCCTCCCCATTCTGGGACCAGCCAGAGGTGGTATTTGCTAGTTCTCCGAACTACTCAAAATGTCCGCTACCGGTTCTCCAGAACCTGTCAGAACTTGCTGAATTTCACCCCTGCTCTGATGGGTTTGTTCTGTTGCTTTTGAACATTCTAGGCTGGTTCGAGACTGTTTCACGGAATACAGAGAGAATACCAGTTTTCACCTCCAAATGAGCATTCTTAATCCTTGTGGATTGCAGGACAAAAAATAATAATACTGTATTTTTCGGAGTATAAAACATGCCTTTTTCCTACAAAAAGAGGGTGAAAATCTGGGTGCGTCTTATTCACTGAATACAGCATTTTTTGCCTCCCGAAAGCCACTTCATCAAAATGGCTGTGCATAGCCTTTAGGAGGCTTCCAGAGTGCTCCTGGGGCTGGGGAGGGCAGAAATGAGTGAAAAACGGGTTGTTTTTTGCTCAGTTTTACCCCCCCCCAGCCCCCAGGAACATTCTACAAGCCTCCTAAAGGCTATGTATGCCCTTTTTTTGACAAAAAACGGGCACATTTTTGGCGAAAGGGGAAGTCTGCAGAATGCAAAAACTTTTTTAAAAAATTTGCCTCTTCAAAATCTTGGTGCGTTTTATACTCTGGAAAATACGGTAATTACCAAAACAATTAGGCAGTAGGATGCCTCTTAGATAGGGTTTCTGCTTGATCAAGCTTCATTGTTGTTTACTTTTTGTCACTACATGCTATTTTTTCCCCTTCCCCCTTCCTTTCATAACAGGCAATGCAATTCTAGTAGCGTGTCAGGAAAATAAATAAATAAATAAGGACTAGCTTTTATGCTCCATCTAGTCCATGAGGAGAGAAACTGGGTGGATGATTTCTCCAGGGGGACAGAGAAATTTTCTCCAATACATTTTCAAAGGCAGACCTCTGTAGAAGAATTGTAGCAGTGCTCCTGAAAACATCTTATGGGAGGACTTCTTAGCAATACCTTCCCCAGAGACTAGATTGAAGGGCATTGAAGGTAAGGCATAAACACAGCATATTCGCATGCATGCCCGCACACCACTTCATCACTACATCTTTCAAATCTTATCTGTTCATGATCAACTACCTTCACCCACAAAATAATTTCTAAAGCAAATTCTCTGCCATAAATGATAAAAGAAACCTGACAGTAAAATATGTGAAAGAATAGAACTTTGTTTATGTAATCATACAGTGGGGCAAAAAAGTATTTAGTCAGCCACCAATTGTGCAAGTTCTCCCACTTAAAAAGATGAGAGAGGCCTGTAATTGGCATCATAGGTAGACCTCAACTATGAGAGACAAAATGTTTTAAAAAAACCAATCAATCACATTGGCTGATTTGGAAAGAATTTATTTGCAAATTATGGTGGAAAATAAGTATTTGGTCACCTACAAAAAAGCAAGATTTCTGGCTCTCACAGACCTGTACCTTCTTCTTTAAGAGCCTCCTCTGTCCTGCACTCATTACCTGTATCAATGGCACCTGTTTGAACTTGTTATCAGTATAAAAGACACCTGTCCACAACCTCAAACAGTCACACTCCAAACTCCAGTATGGTGAAGACTAAAGAGCTGTCGAAGGACACCAGAAACAAAATTGTAGACTTGCACCAGGCTTGGAAGACTGAATCTGCAATAGGCAAGCAGCTTGGTGTGAACAAATCAACTGTGGGAGCAATAATTAGAAAATGGAAGACATACAAGACCACTGATAATCTCCCTCGATCTGGGACTCCACGCAAGATCTCACCCCATGGGGTCAAAATGATCACAAGAACGGTGAGCAAAAATCCCAGGACCACACGGGGGGACCTAGTGAATGACCTGCAGAGAGCTGGGACCAACGTAACAAAGGCTACCATCAGTAACACACTACGCCGCCAGGGACTCAGATCCTGCAGTGCCAGACGTGTCCCCTTGCTTAAGCCAGTACATGTCCAGGCCTGTCTGAAGTTTGCTAGAGAGCATTTGGATGATCCAGAAGAGGATTGGGAGAATGTCATATGGTCAGATGAAACCAAAATAGAACTGTTTAGTAGAAACACAACTCGTCGTGTTTGGAAGAGAGAGAATGCTGAGTTGCATCCAAAGAACACCATGCCTACTGTGAAGCACGGGGGTGGCAACATCATGCTTTGGGGCTGTTTCTCTGCAAAGGGACCAGGACGACTGATCCGTGTACAGGACAGAATGAATGGGGCCATGTATCGTGAGATTTTGAGTGCAAACCTCCTTCCATCAGCAAGAGCATTGAAGATGAAACGTGGCTGGGTCTTTCAACATGACAATAATCCCAAACATACTGCCCGGGCAACGAAGGAGTGGCTTTGTAAGAAGCATTTCAAGGTCCTGGAGTGGCCTAGCCAGTCTTCAGATCTCAACCCCATAGAAAAACTTTGGAGGGAGTTGAAAGTCCGTGTTGCCCAGCGACAGCCCCAAAACATCACTGCTCTAGAGGAGATCTGTGTGGAGGAATGGGCCAACATACCAGCAACAGTGTGTGCCAACCTTGTGAAGACTTGCAGGAAATGTTTGACCTCTGTCATTGCCAACAAAGGATATATAGCAAAGTATTGAGATGAACTTTTGATATTGACCAAATACTTATTTTCCACCATAATTTGCAAATAAATTCTTTCCAAATCAGCCAATGTGATTGTTTGGGTTTTTTTTTTACATTTTGTCTCTCATAGTTGAGGTCTACCTATGATGCCAATTACAGGCCTCTCTCATCTTTTTAAGTGGGAGAACTTGCACAATTGGTGGCTGACTAAATACTTTTTTGCCCCACTGTATATCCTTTGTTTATGGCACATAACTTTCCCTCCTTCTCCTCCTTTTAATTTAGAAATTACTTCATTTGAATTGCTACTAGTCTTTAGACTTTACAGTGGTCCACTCCAATGTCTATGGAGATTCTCAGTCATCCAGGTCCTGGTCGTCTCAAAGGTGCTTTTTCAAGAGTCAACTGGATTTTCTGGGTTTTTTCTTTGAAGACGTTTCACTTCTCATCCAAGAAGCTTCTTCAGCTCTGACTGGATGTGGGGAAAGTCAAAGCAAAACGTCTTCAAAGAAAAACTGGAAAGCCCAGTTGTCTCTTGAAAAAGAAGCACCTTTAGGTCCACTCCAACGTTTTTCCTACAGATCTATGGTGATTCTCTAGGACAGCGATGGAGAACCTTTTTCTTATGGTGTTCCAAAATTGTGAGTGTGTGTATGCTATTGCACGTGCACGCGTGGTCACACCAATTCAATCCTCCCTACCCACCTGTGCATGTGCGCGCAACCACCACTCCAGTGCATGCATGCCTCCCCAGGCTCCAGAGGCTTTCCTCTGGAGCCTGGGGAGGCCAAGAACGGCCTCTCATGGACCTCCAGAAGGCTGAAAATCAGCTGGCTGGCATGTGCATGCGCGCTGGAGCTGATGGCTGACGTGCCAGCAAATATGGCTCTATGTGCCACTAGTGGAACAAACGTGTGCCATAGGTTTGCCATCACAGCTCTAGGACGTATTTTGTGCCATGTGATTTAATTTTCTCCTCTTTGGAATTTGATACTGTGACTGATACTTATGAGAGATTAATTGAAAAGCAACTTGTCTCTTCAGCAAATGCCCTTAAAAGCTATGGTGTGTGACTGTGTGTCTGTGTGCAAACAGAGCAGATTCCTGCTTTCCCCAATTGCAAGAGTGGAACATCGTTCTCGCCACCTTGTTTTAGGTCTCTTGCACTTGCACTGGGGTCCCTCTGCCTATGAATAAAAGCAGCTAACCACAACTGAAGCCTCTGCCCCTCTTCTGAAATTCCCCAGGGGAGGTTCAGAGCATTCTTCTCCAAAGTGAGGTTTCCATTCGATCCAAGCTGATATGGAAAAGACAAGGAATGCGGGAGCTGCACTCGAAGTATTACCTCCACAGATGAGGCAGATCGCGCTGAGCAGGCCTGTCTCGGTGTCATCCATTTCGAGGGGAAGCAATTGCCCAGCAAAGGCAAAAACCAAGTCGGTGAGGGGACCAAAGCCAGCATTATGCATCTGGGTACGGTTCAAGGTCAGCCCATCTGAAAAGGTCATCGTGTCTTGTTCAGGAGTGTAGCGGATACAAATACGGAGCATCTGCGGAGAGTGGAGAGGACAGAAATAAAGTCACCGGAGAAATATATTTTAGGGAGACCAACTTTGTGTTTTTTCCCTCCCTTGTTTATTTCTGGTACTCCTATAACATCTAATAAAGAAACTCTTCTGGCTCCATACGTGTTTTGAAACATTTTCACCGTGCAAAATGCAGTTTCCTGAGAACATCAGCCTTTCCAATAAATGTTGGCTCCTTTTCTCCTGCAATTATATACTTGGAAAATGCCCAGCAAAACCTCAGTAACCAAAGCTGAGCAAAACTTCTTGTCCTCAAAAAAAAAAAAAAAAAAAAAAGAAATCTGTCGAGGGGAAGAGCTTTTCATGCTTCTGCCTGGCTCTTCCCAGCATTCACAGATGCATGAATTACTCAATTAGACACACAGCTACTTTGGGGATGGCCTTGGAACCTTGATCTTAATTTTTTTTTAATCCTCTTGCTCTGTTTAAGGCTGTACGTATACCCACTCTATGTCCATGCAGGCCATTCTTGACTCCCACCGAGCTTCTAGACCAGAGGTGGGTTCCTACCAGTTTAGCCGAGTAGATAGTAACTCAGCCTGCCACGCTCCCGAACCGGTTCCGTCATCGGCGCCATCTTGGTTTTTGGTTCTGCGCATGCGCAGAACAATCTTCATTGCAAAAATTTATTCCCCCCCCCCCTTTTCTAACGTTGTATGCATGTACAGACCTTTTTAGGTGCAAATGTGCATGCACACCGAACTGGCAGTAATGCCGGCAGCAACCCACCCCTCTTATCCAGACCCTCTGCCCTCCAAAGGTCTGCAGCTCTGTCCCTCACCAGGATGTCCAAGCACGCTGCCTTCAGCAAAGTAATTTGGTCAGCAATGCTGAGGGTGGTAAAGCCGGGAAGGCGTTTGGCAAACTCTACTATCTTGATGATGCATTTGGTGGCCAGTTCGCTGAATTTGTCCCATAGACCCAGGTCCAGCTGTATTCGGTGATCAGCACTGGAGTTCTGGAAGCAAAGAGAAGTCAGGCATTATAAGTTGCTTTTTCTTTCTCCACACCTCACGTCCTTCTGTGGGAACAAACACAAGACAATGTTACTCCAGAAGTCAGCATTCCTGTTCTGCCCCCTCTAGCAGGTCTCCTCCAGCTTAGCGGCTATAATTAGTTTGGGAATGCAATTCCTAGGATTTTCATTATGGATCAGAATTATGGAAGTTGCAGTCTCAAAATGCAGCCAACAGGTTGAGCCCAGTGTTGGAAAATGCTGTTGGGATAGTGAACACTGCAGAAGCTGGTTTTAGCCTCCCCCCCCCCCAAAAAAAAACCAATAACATTTTTTTTTCTTAACTCTATGGGCATTTTTTTCTCTATTGTTTCCCCCCCTCTTTTCTCCCCTTCCATTTGCCTTTCTTCTTCAAAATAATAACTCTTAAACAATTCATAATAACAACAGAGTTGAAGAAAAGTTACAGTATTACCTTTGCTGCTCCCTGAGCAAATTGACAAAGCAAATGAGAAGATTTAGGAATTCCCACATATGGGAGGAGGACACAATGCTCCTCCAGGTGTTGGACTACAACTCGTGCTACTTTTCATTGCTGACTGGACTGATGGGAGTTGGCATCTTAGCCATCCAGAGGGTCACAGCTGCCCCATCGCTGGATCAGTAGTCTCACTTAATTGTAATATTTACCATTAATAGCCTGAGAGAATTAGACTATGTTCTGTTGTGTCCTAGTTTCTCTTAACCAGGTTGCTTGAAGTAAAAGTTTTATATGTTGAAGGGAAAAAGCTTGAATTACAGATGGTTTTGCTTGAAGTGGAAGATTGGTCATTGAAAAAACTATGAAGGAAACAATTCATGAAAATAAGTGGTATTTTTAGAAATTGGCTCAACACTGAGCAGGGCAAGCCTCTGTAATGTTTCATAGAATAGAACAGAATAGAATAGAATAGAATAGAATAGAATAGAATAGAATTCTTTATTGGGCAAGTGTGATGGGACACACAAGGAATTTGTCTTTGGTGCATATGCTCTCAGTGTACATAAAAAGACAAGATACATCAAGAGTCCTAGGGTACAACACTTAATGTTAGTCATAGGGTACAAATAAGGAATCAGGAGCCAATCAATATCAATATAAATTGTAAGGATACAAGCAACAAAGTTACAGTCATGCAGTCATAAGTGGGAGGAGATGGGTGATAGGAACGATGAGAAGACTATAGTAATAGTAATGGAGCCTTAGTGAATAGTTTGACAGTGGTAAGGGAATTATTTGGTTAGCAGAGTGATGCCGTTCAGGGAAAAACTGTTCTTGTGTCTAGCTGTCTTGGTGTGCAGTGCTCTATAGCGTCATTTTGAGAGTAGGAGTTGAAACAATTTATGTCCAGGATGCGAGGGGTCTGTAAATATTTTCACAGCCCTCTTTTTGACTCGTGCAATATACAGATCCTCAATGGAAGGCAGGTTGGTAGTAATTGTTTTTTCTACAGTTCTAATTATTCTCTGATGTCTATGTCTGTCTTGTTGGGTTATAGAACCAAACCAGAGAGTTATAGAGGTACAGATGACAGATTCAATTCCTTTGTTATTTAATGGACTTATGGATAAATGTATAAGGAATTGTGACGGACTTAAATAAGAACTGAATGGGGATATAATTGTTTATTTTTTAAATGAAGATGATATCATATTTTGGTAAGAACCATAATGATTTGTCGCAAACCTTGAACAGTTTGTATGATGTTATGAGAAGTATGGATCTGAAAATTAATCTGTCAAAGATGAAGGTATTTATGTGCGATAGGAAAAAATGGAGAACAACAGCAAGTTACATATATGGCAAAAAACTAGAACATGCAGATGATTTCATGTACCTTAGTGAAGTTTTTGGTAAAGACAGAAAAATTAATGTAGAGATTTTAAGTGTAAATATAGAGGAAAGGTGATAGCATGTGATCTGCTGTGAGAAATAAATGTGACAATGAGAATGGCTATATACAGTAATTTAACAGATCTTTATTTAATGAACTTAAGAGCCAAAGGATCAGTTTTGTACTTGAATTTTGCCTTCAAAATAAGGCATACATACATTATTCCTGTGATTTGTCTGGATAAATGATATTTTATGTCATTTGCATGCATAATTACACAAATGATTACAATTACATAAATGGCATGCAACATTACTTGTGTAAATTATGCATTAGGTACGCATCAATTACATCCATTTGGTTTTAACAGACGTTCATATTTAGCAGACACTATTTCCCTCAAATGGTATATTCAACTGAGGCTTTATTACCAGTATATAAGGCATGTTTTGCCTACTTCATTATATGAAACTAGGCCCTGTCAGAAGAAAATAAAAAGGAAATGAGGACTCTAAGAAATGTGTGTGTGTTGAAACAAGAAACAATGAGGTCAAGAATAAATGAATATTAAATGAATGTAATTTGAATACAAAAGTGAGAGACCAATATGAAAGAAGTACCTTGAGGTGGCTTGTAACAAAAAGGGAGCAATATGGATAGAATTGCAAAAATTGCAAGTTTATGAAGGGAGCAGAACAGTTTGAGAGGAAAAGAAAGTGAAAAAGTTAGCTGAATGGAACTGACAGGATTCCTCAGAAGAGAAAGCTGAAAATTTATAGAACAAAAACCTGGGTATGGAATAGTGCATGGGCATGCCTTTAATTTATTTGACTTTCTATTTCTTAATCTTTGCAACTCATGTTCTGCAAAACATTGCTTATCCTGAAAGGGATCAGCATGATGGGATGGGTATGCATGTATAGATTATTGATTAATCTTGGCCAAATAAGAAATAGTGCTTGAACTTTGGCTATGGTTTCCCTTTTTTCCTTTTGTCTTGCTATTCTGACCATTGTCCTATCTCCGTGGCTGCCTTTTATCAAGTTTGAAACTAACTAGAGTTAAAATTAACAGGTTTGTTCAGATTTCTGATGACAAAGCATGTTGTGGTGGTGTAAGATAGAAGTAAAGCTTCCAAATTCCTCCTTGTGGCTTAGCAGAGGATGGGGAGGAAAACATACAACCCAGGAGGCTTCAATTTTGTGGTTTAGCTCACCAGCATAATGTGCTGTGAAACAAAACATTAAGTCCCACAACTCAGATGTGACTCTGTGGGTTCAGCCAAGGCTAGAAGTACCCAGGGTCTTCTAATGTGCCCTGCACTTTATAGAGTGATTACATTCTCAAAAGAGTAGGTTACAGTCTTTACCGTGGTATATTTGCCCAACTGGCAAAGAGATGGGAAGGTCTCCTGATGCGCTTTGCTGACCTTCTGGATGAGCTCTTCCAGTTCAGGTGTCATTTCATAGCTATCTACCACCACTTCCTCTTTCACATCTTTTTTCTTCTTATTGCGGTCATTCCTCACAGCTGAAAGAGGAGAGAGAGAGAAAAAAGTGATGGAAAAGGGTATTTTTAATTGACCGTATCAATTTCCTTCAAGGGAAGGCTTTAATTTATATCTCCAGAAAAGACCATGGAGGGCAACAGCTGAAATGTTACCATTGACTTAGGCAATATAACAGAAATGGAAATACTGGATAGACTCTAAGACTGTGGTCCCCAATCCCTTGGCCACAGACCTGTACTGATCCTTGACCCATTGGGAACCGGGCAGTGCAAGCAGCGGGAGAGTGCGCAAAGCTTCATTTGTGCATGCGCAGGAGCTAGGTTGCACATGCAAAACCATTCCCCTCTCTGCCACTGCTACTGCTGCCGGTCCATGGAGATTGGGGATTGCTGTTCTAAGACCTCTCTTCCCCAGAAGACAGAGTAGTGCCTACAATCCAGATCTTCCACCTCTTTGAAGGAAATGAAAGCAGGAGAAAGGCAACCCAGAGTTCTCGGTGGCTGCTTTGAACTTCAATTCCCATCAGATCCAGCCGGAGAGCCAGTGGCAAGATTTGTGGGAGCCATAATCCAAAACATCTGGAAGGCACAAAGTGGCCTGTTCTTCCTACAAAATATCTTCAGACACTTTGCCAACTCTTTGTTTTTTTTCCTCCTACAGACTGACCTTCTCTCTTAAGCCTCAACTGCTACATTGCTTTTGTTTAAGATGATCATATCTGGGCTGTAAAAATCCAGGGAACCGCTAAATGGCAACAAAGGGTTAGAGACAATGAAGACAGCTGATAGTTTGAACCAGTCTAAAGGAACAGGCAGACAGCTGCATTTAAATGTACTCTGCTTGTCTTCTGATGACAGAAAAGAATAACAGCATCAAATTGGTTCCTCTGATTGCTGAGCCTGAATCTGCTGTGGTTACAAGGGTGGCAACTGTTGCTTCCTTACGGAATTAATGGGACAACTTTCCCTTCTGACCTAGAGCAGCAGGAAAACAACCATTAATGCACTTTTCCTAATATGGGACCGAGTGGATTTGGGCAAGTGTGGGTGCATGGTCTGGAATGGTATGCTTAGCCACCTGTCAAATTGCTCAACAGGTACCGGGGGTGGGGGTCTGCCTGGCTATTTCTGGAAAAACAAATTCCTAGACAGTGTTGAGAAACTGGCCAAGAGAAGATTATGGGATGCAGCAGAAGGGAATGACTGACAAGCTAACTCCATCCTTAACTTATAGAAATGGCGATGTTGGCAATGAGTCCAGTTCTGCCTTTCTGGCAAAGAAAACCTGGATATAGCCCGTGAATGTACTTAGAGCCAGAATACAGGGAATAAAGTAAGGGAATGGGACAACTCGCTACAGTCAACTCATGACGGCCAACTCGCCACGGGACAACTCGCTGCGGGACAATAACGATTCTATTTAATTATTTAAAATAAATTAAAAAATATTTAAATGTTGCCATTCACATTTTATTCTGCTTCTCTTCTTTTGCATCCCTTCTTTAATGATTCTATCCCACCATTTCTTTGCCATCAGTGTAACTCTTATCTCACAGCAAGTTATCCTGTGGCAAGATGGCCATGGCGAGTTGTTCTGCAGCAAGTTGGGCGTGGCGAGTTAGCTGTGGTGAGTTGGCTGTGGCAAGTTGGCCATGGTGAATTGTCATAGACCCTAAAGTGATGCCCGTCACCTCATCCCCAATAATAAAAACAGTACAAAAACAGTACAAAAACAGTACAAACAGTACAAAGTCTAACCACCAAAACCAAAAGACCCTTCTTTGCACAATAATGGGCCTTGTTGTGATGGAATCAGCAACATCAAGAGCCCTGGTGGCGCAGTGGTCAGAATATAGTATTGCACACTAATTTTGCTGATTACCAGGGATTCGATCCTCACTGGCTCAGGGTTAATTCAGTCTTCCATCCTTCCGAGGTCAGTAAAATGAGGACCCAGATTGTTGTTGGGGATAATATGCGGACTATAAACCACTTAGAGAGGGCTGTAAAGCACTCTGAAGCGGGACGTAAGTCTAAGTGCTATTGCTATCAAATTGCACAATATGGTTCTTTCTTTCTAGTTTAAAGAAATCTTCTGGGGAGCACAGAATTTGTGCAAAGTATTGACCCTGTATTTTTTTTTAAACACAGGTCTAAGTGTCTTTCAAAAGAGTATCAAGCTCCTGTTAGTAAGGAGCCCGAATAAGATCTGATAGGCACTTTGACATATGCCAATCAAGCACTCTGTGGGCAAATGCCTCTCCCAATGACAAATTTCTTGGCTCTTTTGCAGCCCTGGCCAAAACGGCCATGCAGGTCGGTCTCCATCAACTGGATGAGGAAGAGCCTGCAAAGGGAGGTTTGCGGGAGGATTGCCATCCTTTGCACTGCCAACAAACATAGCAGCCCACACGGGTGAATAGAAGCTGGGCCCATCCTTCTCCATCAGCAACTCTTTCATTGATGAAGCGTCCTAGAGCACATCCATCTCAAAAACTGTGTCCAGAGAAGAGGGAAAACACTACTTTAAAACTGGAACGGGTAGGTTGGGAATGAGACAAAAACAACCTGATGAGGGAATGCCATTAAAAAAAACCAAAAAACTCAGTTACCAGCAGATGTTCATGCCTTGAGTAGGGTGGTATGAGAGTAAACAGACTGAGGTATACTCTCTATTCTCCTCCCAAAAGTATTATTGTACTCTATACCACTTCAGACTATTTGTCCATCAAGCAGCAGTTCTCCAGGATTTCGACCAGATAATCTTTCCCATGACCTCTCTGGGCCTTTTATTTTTTTGGAAACTGGAGAACTCAGGAATTTAAACTGGGATTGCCTGCATGCAAACAGCTCTGCCCAAAAGCAGCAGTCCTTCATGTCAGACTCATAGTCACTTTACCATCCTTCTAGTGTTGCTTGACCCTTGAGGCAACTCTAAACAGTGCTCCTCAGGGAGAATTTTAACAAATGTAGCTTCTCCCATCGTTATACCTTGGACTACAAAAGAAAACCCCATCCAACCCTTTGTCATTTACCCCATGCCATGCTCTTTTCTTTCTCTTTTTCAGCCTAATCATGGGTTTTTCCAGATTCCACCTCTCCCTAATCTCTGAGCCATGCAGTAAATTCTGCAATCCCAAAAAACACGATCACAGAATTGTTCTGAGAATGGTGCTCAGTCAGAAGTAAACCAGAAGGACCAACTAAAGGGCTGGGAAGAGAGCCAAAGGGGTGTTAGTGAGGTTGGGAAAGAAGGATGGGTAGGATCGATGTACCTCAGCTCACCCAACAAATAGAGCTGTTGCTTTCTCCAGTGTGGAGCAATATAAACAGAGGTGGTATTCAGCCAGTTCTGACCAGTTCTAGCGAACTGGTAGGGGAAATTTTGTGTAGTTCGGAGAACCGGCAAATACCACCTCTGACTAGCCACGCCCCTGATATATTAATTGCCTCCCGAGTCCCAGCTGATCGGCATCTCAGCTGATTGGCTGGGTTTTCTTCTGTTGCCCTGCACAGGAGAACAGAGCTGGAATGGAGGTTAGTGGGGTGGGGAGAGAATGGGGATTTTACAGTATCCTTGCCCTGGAGTAGGGCGGAAATGGAGATTTTACAGGATCCTTCCCCCAGGAGCGGGAAGGGAATGGGGATTTTACAGCATCCTTCCACTGCCACGCCTGCCACGTCACACCCATCAAGCCACCCCCCCCCCCCAGAACCGGTAGTAAAAAAGTTTGAATCCCACCACTGAATATAACCAAGGTCAGAGTTTCTCCAATGGCAGGACAAAACTCATATTTGATCATGTAGATCCACTGACCGAACAAAATTAATTAAAAATAACCTACAAGGTTCTTGATTTCTCCTCATCCTAGACATAGGATATTCCATGTCTGCAGACTCAAGCAAGACAAATCCAACCTTAAGCAGCATCCTATAAGTAGGAGTTTCAGGACATTCTTACTTTGTGGCAAGAAAGTTCCACTATGTGATGCCAAAAACTGAGTAGTGTTGTCAAGCTCAAATGGGTTGGGGACCCTCAACAAGCCCCCCCTAGAAGAATGTGTGGGACGTGCCAAATCTAATAGCTGAGATGATCCTGCTGGTACATGTAACCCAACTATGTGGGGCATTAAAGATAAACAGCACTTTGAATTAGGCCCAGAAAGAAATCAATAACCTATACTGCAACTACAGCACCAGTCTTACGTGACTCTCTATATTCTCTCAACGCCTAGTAGACGAGCCACTGCACTTAGAGCCAATTAAAGTTCATGGTTTGTCCAGAAAAAGTAACTTTTGAGGATCAGGCGGAAGAGCCACAACCAAAACTACAATCTGATAAAAGAAATCTGATTCCGGCACAGAAAAATAATTTGAAAAAAAAAAAAAAAGTCTCACAGAAGATCCTCTCTCACAAAGAGGGTGGAGATCAGTATATTTAATCTTGCAACATTCTTTTAACCTTTTACTGTAATAAGGGTAATATTAACATTCATAATTTTGGTTTCTTGGTTGACATCCTATTACCCAAATAGGTTGGAGGGAAAAAAAGCAGGGGAAAAGTGCACTACACACACAGTTTTGAACTTCCATACAAAAGTCGGGATATGCCGTATTTTTCAGAGTATAAGACACACCTTTTTCCCTCAAAAAAGAGGATGAAAATCTGAGTGCGTCTTATACATGGAATACAGCAATTTTTGCCTCCTGAAGCCCTGTCCCCTTCACCAAAATGGCCATGCATAGCCTTTAGGAGGCTTCCAGAGTGTTCCTGGGGGCTGAGTAGGGCAAAAATGAGCGAAGGATGGGGCATTTTTTTCGTTCCCCCCCTCCCAGCCCCCAGGAGCACTCTATAAGCTTCCTAAAGGCTATGCATGCCCTTTTTTTGACAAAAAATGTGCCCATTTTTAGGAGGTCTGCAGAGTGCAAAAACCTTTTTTTTTAATTTGCCTCTTCAAAATCTTGGTGCGTCTTATACTCCAGTGCGTCTTGTACTCCGAAAAATATGGTAAATCAGACAAATAAATCCAACCAATCAGCAATAAAATCACCAGCCAATGCTGGACAAAGTCTACCCAGACATTGTCTCTAACAAGAATCGTAAGTCTAGGAGGAACCCAAATTGTGTATCTACTCCTTTGCGGGGAGTGGGGTGTGTGATCCCATCTATTCTTGGCAATTAGCAAGTCTATCTTACAGCATTTCATCTGTGCTTGTTTTGTACCTCTCCACACACCGAGTTAGATGTTGTTTAACCTAGCCACAATACTCAAGGTGGAATTTGACCAATGCAGAATCAAATGGAATTGTTCTCATGATTTAAAAAAACCATTGCTTTCGCTGATTAAGCATAGTTACTTTAACTATCACTGAAGCCAATTGCATCTGAATGGTTGGGTTAATACAATTTGCTTAATTAGGTCAACCATTTTGGGGGATTTGCACACTACACTAACTAAAAGAGCTGGGTTCACACAACACAAAATCTAACCAGGTTAAGATTAACCATGCTGAGGATGTTTTAGGAATACAGTGTTTAGATTATATAAGAGCTCTGGTTAAGCATGCCATGTGAACACAACTGATGAGTGTTTGCTTAGAAATTGCCTCAGGTTCCATCATGCAAAAATAGTGAGGGATACCTAAAATAAACAGTCTCCGGTGATAATTTTAAACTTACCTCTCCCACTCTGCCGGAGAGGAAAGAGGAGGAGAACAACAAACACGAATTAAATGAAACCTGTAATTGGGAAACTGACAGTAATTACTAATTTGCCAGAAAACATAGCAAGTATCCCAAATGGCATAAGAGCATTGCAATGTTTGAGCTTAGACTCCACAAGCATTTTACCAAAACTGTTCAGAATTATTCGAAATATTTCCCAGTTATTAACTACTTGGAAATATTTCACCTATCCTATTATATTATAATCATTTTAATTGGTTGTTTACAGAAGGAGGTGCTAATGGGGGAAGGTTTATGTTGCAGCCTCAATGCCGCTGACAGAACAAGAGGCAAAGATACATAACTAATCTACTCTTCGTGCTACTTTTAAAAATACGAATCAAAATATTAAGCAGCATACAGGACAGTCCTATGCCTCCACTGTGCACGATGCCCTAAGAATAAGTCTCATGAATGAAACAGGACTTGCATTTGACTAAAAACAGACAGGAATGTATTCTTAGCCATTCTTTTGGTTTGTTTCTGTGCACGGTTATGGGAGTTAGGGCAGGGCTTTTAATCCAATTTCTGCAGTGACACAGGCTGTTTTAAAAGGGCATTTAAAAGCACGGTGGTCATATGGATACCTTCCTTGTCCAGGAAGGCAATAAGCAGCCATTTGTCTGGCCTCTATCCAAGGCTATCTACAGCTCCTCCAATGAACTGGGCTGCTTTCAGGGTGTCAAAAGGGGGACAGTTTCTGTGTCGTCCTCCATGCTAGCTGCAAAATCTCAAAAGAAGGCACCTGGATCTGGCGCCCTCTGGAGAAGGCATCCGGAGAAGGCCCCAAGAGGGCTTCTTCTGCGTTGGTGCTTAGGGATGTTTTGCCCTCTCCTCCCTGCCTCCTCTCAACTGGGGTACCCTCCTTCCCCTTCTTCTGAATCCTGCCAGTGCTCCTTCCTCACCGAGAGCCCTGGGTTGCGTGTGCACTCTCTTCGGCCTGAGCCTTCTTAGGCTGCCCTTCCTGTTCACCCCTGGATAAAGCGCCAGGGATCTGGGAACAGGATACGCCAATCGGCAGGATATACACTTATAGCCGCAGTCAGCACAATGCTTGGGGGGGGGGGAGAGTGGAGCGGGGGGGAGCTGCCAGCCCAGGCAAACTGCTCTCTGGAGGGGGTCTTTGCATGCAGACAACACCACTCCATCGCCGCCTTCGGGGAAACTCTCCCCCAATCTCTCCCTCCAGCTAGTCTTTTTCTCCCTCTTTCTCTCTCATTTTTTTTTAAACGAAAGGTGTGGTGGCCACACGTAAATGCTGATCTAGCTGAGCAGGGAGCCGTGTCCCATCCCGTGGTCCCAAGCCCCATCGGAGTCCTACATGGGATACGGAGGGAAAGGGAAAAAGGCCTGGGCTGGCGCAGATCCCTTCGGCCATCCGTTTCCTGTCTCTGCAGTGACAACCCATCGGGATAACATTCTTCTTCGTAGTTTCCCCCACCCTTGACACCACACTCCCCTGGCCCCATCCTCTCTCTCTCTCTCTCTCTCTCTTCCACCCCACCCCACCCCCGCTTCTCCCTTTAAAGTGACAGGCCCTCGGAAATAAATCGCCAGGTTTTGAGACGTAGACGTTCCTAATTAGGGGCTCTTAAAGAGGCAGTGATTAATGTGAGTCCTGACTAAGGCCAGGGCAAAGACGTGCCTAAGCAGTTGGAAGTAAAAGCAACAGCCGCTGAGAGGCACTCTGTCTCTGAAAGGGCCGGGTGTTTGACAGCCCTCTTAAAGGGGCAGCAGAGCACTCTGATTCGGCCTCCAAGGGATGCTGGTTTGCTTGTGGCTCCTCCATGGGTTTTTTTGGGGGGAGGGGGGCATTCTTTCCCTCACACCCACTCCTTTCTCCCTATCCATTAGGGAATATCAATATGGGTTGTTTCTTAGCTCCTCCCACCCACCCAGAGGGGAAAAAATTGCCATCATAGAGGATTGTTTCTGAAAATCCACATGTGTCTTTTCAGTTTGCAGCGCTTTTGTTCAAGGGAAAATCCATTTGAAAGCAGCGCCATAGAAGAAAAATACGTTATGGAGAAACCAGATACAAAAAGCAGATGGCTGCCCAGGAGGAACCAAAGATCCCTGGGAAAGATTTCTGTGAATTCTCTTAGGTGCATCTATGACCGGATCACACCAACATGGCTTTTGCTAATCAGCATAAAAATTGGGTATCCTCCTAGACCAGGGGTGTCCAAACTTGGGAACTTTAAGACTTGTGGACTTCAACTCCCAGAATTCCCCAGCCAGCCATGCTGGCTGGGGAATTCTGGGAGTTGAAGTCCACAAGTCTTAAAGTTCCCAAGTTTGGACACCCCTGTCCTAGGCATTGTGGGCAACCTGCAGGAGAATCAGATATACAAGATGTTCTTTAAAATAATGTGATTTTAGGTCTTGGAATATATGGAATCAATGTGCACCTCTAATTACATCTGTATATGTGTGCACATAGATATGGTTTGTTGTTGGACACGCTTGTGTCTGTCATATTGTGTTAAATAGTTTGTCTATGTCCTGAAGGAACATAAAAATATCTGCTCAAGCACTATCAATAAACATTTAAATGAATATTTATGAAATATCTACAACAGGGACATATGAAGCAATTAAGTAAGTATAGTTCTATTCAAGTGACAACAGTAAATTTAGTGACTGTTTGAAGTTACAGCAGTACTGAAAAACCCTGACTTATAACCATTTTTCGTACTTATGACCGTTGCAGCTTCTGCATAGTCACGTGATCAACATTCACATGCTTGGCAACTGACTCATATTTATGACGGTCGCAGTGCCCCAGATTCACTTAACAACTCTGTTACTGACTTAACAAGTGCAGTGATTCGTTCAACAACTATGGCAAGAAAAGTCATATAATAGGGCAAAACTCACTTAACAATTCTTTCGTTTAGCAATAGAAATTTGGGGCTCAGCTGTGGTCATAGGTCAAGGACTAACCCGTACTTTAGGTTTCCAAAGCAGACGGGTGGCCAGGTCAAATAATGCATAGTAATAGCATGGTGGCTGGAGAATTCTGGGAGTTGAAGACCACACGCCTTAATGTCACCAAGGTTGAGAAACTCTGCTTCAAAAATCCACATCCTCCCTGCGTATTTTTCTTTGTTGATCCATCCCAGTCTCCTTTGCTATCATTTATGGTCTTCCAATCTGCAAGTTTCCAACTGGCATCTGGATAGTCATGGTAGCAAGAGCACTTAAGACTTATATACCGCTTCACAGTGCTTTACAGCCCTCTCTAAGCAGTTTACAGAGTCAGCCCATTGCCCCCAACAATCTGTGTCCTCATTTTACCGACGACGGAAGGCTGGAAAGCTGAGTTAACCTTGAGCCTGGAGAGACTTGAACTGCTGAACTGCTGGCAGCCTGCAGTACTGCATTCTAACCACTGCATTGCCATGGCTCTATAGGAAGGAAAATGAATGTTGGAACTGAAAAAACCACTAGTCTGAGGAACAGCAGCAGTTTAGCTTTCTATTTTCCTACCTATAGAGCCGTGATCATGCAGTGGTTAGAATGCAGTATTGCAAGCTACTTCTGCTGACTGCCAGCAGTTCGATTCTGACTGGCTCAAGGTTGACCTCAGTCTTCCACCGTTCCAAGGTCGGTAAAATGAGGACCCAGATTGTTGGGGACAATAGGCTGACTCTGTAAACTGCTTAGATAGGGCTGTAAAGCACTGTGACACTTTATATACATCTAAATGTTATTGCTATTGCTATCTTGGTCTCTTCTATGCCCTATTTGACTCTTAAGCATGAATGACATGTTCCTGCTGCTTCCCTTTAAGCTTTTAGATTCCCCCTTTCAAAAGCCATTTCTTTCACAAGTAGAAACATACAGTAGCTTTATAAAGAAGGAAGGTTAATATACGTGTCCCAGGATAATATTGCAGGATCCAATCTGGGTTGGTCACCGGGATGAGAGCTTTTGTTTTCTAAGCTTTCGGCCTTGGATGTTGGAGCCCACTTTTAGCTATATATTTCCAGGGTAGTTGCTTGCTGTTAGCCTTGCAATGTCTCACTCTCAGGATGTTTTTCAGATTACATCTACATTGTGTGCACCTTAGCAATATTTAACAGGGGTAATCCCTTTGGCATTAGTTTTGTACCAACCTCAAGAAGTTATAAACCAGCCTTCCCCAAACTGGCTGGTTCTTTGTAGTCTCTACAAATACTGAGATTTGGTGGTTTACAGATATGGAAGTTACAAGATCCTGTAAAAGGGATTTGTTATTTAAACTCTCAAGGAAGGACTCACCTTCTTTGGACATGCCAACCTCAAAGCACTTCTGTAGGCGACAATACTGGCAGCGGTTGCGAGTCACTTTGTTAATCTGACAATTCTTGTCTCGGTGGCAGGTGTAGACCATGTTTTTCTGAATACTTCGGCGAAAGAACCCCTAAAAGTCATAGAGAGAAGAGTTACAAGTGAGCAGGAGCAGGGATGGGTTCCTGCCAGCATTGCTACTGGTTCGGTGCCTGAAAAAGTTTGCTACTTCCCTTGGATCTATCTGCAGTACTGGGATGATCATGCTACACAGCCTGTTTTAGAAAAGCACTACCAAATATTACTGAAATAATATTACAGAATATTAGAGATGCTAATTATTAGGATACAAGGGACACGGTGGCTCAGTGGCTAAGACGCTGAGCTTGTCAATCAGAAAGGTTGGCAGTTCGACGGTTTGAATCCTTAGTGCCGAGTAACGGAGTGAGCTCCTATTACTTGTCTTCTGCTTCTGCCAACCTAGCAGTTGGAAAGCATGTAAAAATGCAAGTAGAAAAATAGGAACCACCTTTGGTGGGAAGGTAAAAGCGTTCCGTGTGCCTTCAGCGTTTAGTCATGCCGGCCACATGACCACAGAGACATCTTCGGACAGCGCTGACTTTGAAATGGAGATGAGCACCGCACCCTAGAGTCGGGAATGACTAGCACATATGTGCGAGGGGAACCTTTACTTTTCCTTTAATTATGAGGATCCTAGAGACTATACTTGGAAACTGATCAGTGCAAACTGTTCCAACAACAAGAAGACAAATATGATTATCCTGTTCCAGTGCCAGTACTAGACTACCAATGTGATGTAGTGGTTAAAGTATCAGACTAGAAACTGAGAGATGGTGAATTCTAGTTCCACCTTAGGCACAAAGCCAGCTGAGTGACTTTGGGCCAGTCACTCTCTCTCAGCTCTGGGAATGTGGCAAGGGGCAAACCACCTCTGAAATCTCGCCAACAAAATTGCAGGACTAGTCCAAGCAATTGCCAGGAGTCAGCACTAATTTGAAGGTATCAAAAAAAGAAAAGAAAAAGCAAAAGAGTGCCAATACTCCAAAGTGAAATCTAACACATCTGGGAAGACATCCAGTTTCTGCCTGGAATTATGCAGATATGTTAAATGCACCCTTACAATCCAGCTACTGACCTCAGAAACCCTTGGCTGGTCAGAAAATCTGGGTGGCCTTCAATAGCTCAGCTCTCTGATATTATTCAAAGGCCTTGTACTGTAGATTTCTGTGCTGAAAACATAGGTGGAATTTTCTTGCAGCAAACAAACTTCGGATTCCACCAGTGGACTGAAGGATGCAAATCAGTATACATTTGCTTGTTTTGCACATTTCTTCTTGCTTGCATAATCTGCTTTGGGTGTTGGCATGCGGCAACTTGGAATTCCCTGCTGTAACATTCCTTGCCAGAGGAAGGAGGTCTGGGTGAAGTAGCCAACCACACCCTCCTAGCTGAACAGAGGCAGGAGTCATGATGCCTGCCTGAACTCAGGATGTGTACTGTGGAGGCGTTTGGGAAACGCAACCCTCCACCTCAGAAACTGGAAGGAAGATGGCAGTCCAGGACCTTCCCTTCGCTTACCTTGCAGCCCTCGCAGGAGCTGACCCCGTAATGGTAGCCAGAGGACTTGTCATTGCAGACAAAACAAGGCTTGTAGACCCTTGGGGGTGGGGGTGGAGAAGGAGAGCTGGGCACCATCTCCTCAGAACTGGTACTCTGGGTCTCCACCGCTGTTAGAGGGGAAACAAGAAGATATGAGAGATAGATTTAGATTTTCTATGGGTGGGTGTCAGAAAGAGAGCACAAGTAAGTGACAAAGTATTTTTTTTAATTTTTCCTAATTAGAAAAATAAATAAAAATCAAACCTCCTAGTCCCGTGATGGGGAACCTATGTCACCTGTGCCACAGGTGGCATATGGAGCCACATTTGCCGGCACGGCAACCCTCAGCTCTGGCGTACATGTATGCGCCAGCCAGCTGATTTTCAGCCTTCCAGAGGGCCGGGGGAGGCCGTTTTTCCCCCTCCCCAGGCTTCAGAAAAGCCTCCGGAGCCTGGGAAGGGTGAGAAATAGGAAGTTCCCAAACCTCCGGTTGGGCCATTGGACCGTTTTTTGCCCTCCCCAGGCTCTGGAGGCTTTCCTGAAGCCTGGGGAGTTGATAAACAGCTCAACGGGCCAACTGTTCAGGAACAAACTTCCAGTTGGCAATTGGGCCTGTTTTTTGCCCTCCCCAGGCTCCGGAGGCTTTCCCTACGTGCATAATTTTGGCACACCTTTAGAAAAAGGTTAGCCATCACTGTCCTAGTCCAAAACTTAAAGGGAACATAAAAGGACAATGAAAGAGAATAGAAGAATTAAACAGGGAAGATGTAATGTTACAGTCACGGTTCAGTCTCTTTTCTTTCTTTTAGCCCATAGCATGGAGTTGCATCTGTCTCTGTTTGGCCAGAGAGCATGGAGATGTAGGAAAAGATGAGTCCTCGACTTACAACAGTTCATTTAGTGACCATTCAAAGTTACAAGGGCACTGAAAAAAGTGACCTATGATGATTTTTCGCAGTTACAATCTTTGCAGCATCCCCCATAATCATGTGGTCAAAATCCAGATGCTTTGCAGCTGATTCATATTTATGACCCTTGTTGTGTCCCAAAGTCTTGTGATCCCCTTTTGCGACCTTCTGACAAGCAAAGTCAACAGGGAAGCCAGATTCACTTAACAACCGAGTTACTAACTTATCAGCTGCAGTGAGTCACTTAACAACTGAGGCTAGACAGGTCGTAAAATGGGGCAAAACTCACTTAACGAATGTCTCACTTACCAACATAAACTTTGGGCTCAGTTGTGGTCATAAGTCAAGGACCACCTTCATTCACTCATGCGCTGGTGACGTCTCGCCTGGACTACTGCAATGCCCTCTACATGGGGCTTCCCTTGGGACGCATCCGGAGACTGCAGCTAGTTCAGAACGCAGCCGCGCGGGTTATTATGGGAAGTACTCGTTACTCCCACGTAACACCTCTCCTGCGCGAGCTGCACTGGCTACCTGTGGCCTTTCGGGTGCGTTTCAAGGTATTGATTACCATCTTTAAAGCGCTCCATGGCATAGGACCTAGGTATCTGCAGGATCGCATCCTACCACACACGTCCCTGCGACCTATCCGCTCACACAGAGAGGGGCTCCTCCTGGTGCCGTCTGCTAGGCAATGCCAGCGGGCGACACCTAGGAGTAGATCCTTCTCTGTGATGGGCCCAACCCTCTGGAATGACCTCCCCCCAGACATTCGAACTACCACCGACCTCCGTTCCTTCCGGCAAAAGTTAAAGACTCACCTATTTCAATCAGCTGGCCTGGCACTTTCTTAGTTTTACCTCCCGGGGATTTATTCATTTTAATTGGGTTTGGGGTTTTAATAAGCTTTTAATGTACTATATTTATTATTCTATATACAGTCTTGCAACCTCCTCCACCTACGTATTTAATTATTTAACTGTTTTATGTATGTATTTTATAACGCATTTTAGTGACTGTACACCGCCCCGAGTCCCTTTCGGGAGAAGGGGCGGTCTATAAATACGAATAATAAAATAAATATAATAATAATAGGACCCTGTGACAAAAGAGATGCTCTTCTTAAATCTATCTGGATGTGTTGACTAATAAAGTCCAACATTTACCTATAAATGTTATCAGACTCTGACTAAACATTTGAGCGGGCAGATGTTCTAAAATCAAGGTGGATTCTTTCATGAAAATGTCAACCCAAGGCTCAGCTACTGCCCCAAAACACAATTTGATGCTTGAAATAATTAGGAAGTTAATTGAAAATAGAAATAATAATAATAATAATAATAATAATAATAATAATAATAATAATAAAGTCAAGAACATCTATTAATCGAAGTAAAGAACAAAAATCTACTTAAGGCCCAACAGATGAAACAAGAATACAGAAAAGATGTGATAAAATCAAGAATGGAGAGTTGGCAGAACAAAGCATTGCATGGTCAATTTCTGGAAAAAATAAAAGATAAAGTGGACAGTGAAAAAACTTGGTTATGGTTAACAGCAGGTACATTAAAGAAAGAAACAGAGTCACTAATACTGGCTGCGCAAGAACAAGCTATCCGAACAAATGCCATTAAGGCCAAAATCGAAAAATCCTCTGATGATGCCAAATGCAGACTCTGCAAAGAAGTTGATGAAACTGTTGACCACATACTCAGCTGCTGTAAAAAAATCACGCAGACTGATTATAAATTGCGGCACAATTCAGTAGCACAAATGATCCACTGGAATTTGTACAAAAATTATAATATTCAAACAACAACAAACTGATGGGAAAATAAGCCTGAAAAAGTCACCGAAAATCAGATGGTCAAGATCCTGTGGGATTTTCGTATACAAGCAGACAAAATACTGGCGCATAACATACCAGACATCACACTGGTTGAGAAAAATAAGGTTACAATCATAGACATCGCAATACCAGGTGATAGCAGGGTCAACAAGAAGGAACATGAAACAATCGTGAAATACCAGGACTTAAAAATTGAAATTCAACGATTATGGCACAAACCAGCAGTGGTAATTCCAGTGGTAATCGGCACACTGGGTGCTAGTCCAAAAGCACTGGAATTACATTTAAAACAGTTAAAACTTGACAAAATCACCATCAGTCAAATGTAAAAAGCTGCACTGCTTGGATCTGCACGTATATTACGAAAATACGTTACGACATCCTAGGCCCCTGGGTGGGGCCCGACTAGTAATCAATGCCAAATCCGGCGAAACAACTGGCCGCTGTGATACAATCTTATAATCATCATCATCATCATCATCATCATCATCATCATCATCATCATCATCATCATCTGGTTAATCTTTGGTGAGATTCACAGCCTTTGGGGCTGGTTGGTAGCTCAACAGCTCGAGTCCTAACCAAGGACCTAGGAACTGTTAATAATAATAATCATTATTATTTATTTATTTATTTATTCTTTCAATCGTCATTTGGAAGACAACACGCCAGGTATCACGGTTGTTGAGGGCCAAAGCGTACAGTTTATTGATATCGCTGTACCAGGAGATGCCAGAGTCAAAGAAAAAGATCTAGAAAAAAATCATGAAATATCGCAACCTGACCATTGAAACTACACAGCTATGGATGAAACAAGTAACAGCGATACCCATTGTCATCGGGGCACTTGGTACCATGTCCAAGAATTTTACAAAACACATAAAGAAATTGCAGCTTCCTGCAATAACACCAGGGCAACTGCAAAAAAAGTGCACTACTAGGAACATCATATATTTTAAGAAGATACTTGATTGATACCTAGGATGCTGGCAGCCACCCGTATCAACCATTATCATCAGTCAATTGTATTTGTGACACATCTTTAAATGTTCACTTGACTGAGTTTCATGTTTAATGAATACAAGAAATAATAATAATGATGCTCCTATACAAATCTATGGAGACACCATATTTTTGAGTATTGTGTAACTTAAATCTCTACACCTTAAGAAGATGTTTACAGAATTAAGAACAAAACTACGTACAAAATGGGGTAACTAAAATGATTAGAGGACTGTGTTAAGATCTGCTTCAAGAAAAAGATGGCAGTAGGTGGGACTCTTCAATTTGGAATATAGGGAGGCTGGGAGACATGCATATAATAAAGTGGTATCAAATAAAATATAGCATAGGTAACATGGATGGAGATAAATATTTCTTATAAAGTTAAAATTCAGTGCCAGCATTGAAACGAAATGCAGGAGAATTCAGTATCAGCAGAAAAAAAATGTACTTTTTTAATATATCACCTAGTTAAACTATATAGAGTCTGCTGCCAGCAGTTTTGTAATAGCAGACAATTTGGCCCATTTTAAGAGGGAATTGGGCAAGTTCATGGAAGATTAAGATAAATACCTAGAAATAATTTTCTACATTTTGATCGACACGATGTAGAAAAGATGTGGAGACTCTAAAAAGAGTGCAGAGAAGAGCAACAAAGATGATTAGGGGACTGGGGACTAAAACATCTGAAAACGGTTGCAGGAACTGGGTATGTCTATTTTAATGAAAAGAGGGACTAGGGGAGACATGATAGCAGTATTCCCAATATGTCAGGGGTTGCCACAAAGAAGAGGGAGTCAAACTATTCTCTAAGGCACCTGAGGGTAGAATAAGAAGCAATGGATGGAAACTAATCAAGGAGAGAAGCAACTTAGAACTGAGGAGAAACTTCCTGACAGTTAGAACAATTAATCAGTGGAACAGCTTGCCTCCAGAAGTTGTGAATGTCCCAACGCTGGAAGTCTTTAAGAAGATGTTGGATAGCCATTTATCTGAAACGGTATAGGGTTTCCTGCCTAGGCAGGGGGTTGGACTAGAAGACCTCCAAGGTCCCTTCCAACTCTGCTATTGTACTATTGCATTGTAAGAATGTGAATTACTCCTGAATAACAGGCAAGTTCATTGGTTGTTGTGAAGCAAAGGTGGAATCTAAATTTGTAAGCTTCCCAAATGCATTCAATTGGCTGTTGCATAACTACAGTAATTACAGGTAGTCCTCAACTTACAACTGTTCATTTAGTGACCATTTGAAGTTACAATGGCAGTGAAAAAAAAGTGAGTTATGTCTGTTTTTCACACTTATGAATATTGCAGCATACTCATGATCAAAATTCAGACACTTGGCAACTGACTCATATTTATGATGGTTTCAGTGTCCTGGGGTCATGGGATCACCTTTTGCAACCGTCTGACAGGCGAGTCAATGAGGAAGCCAGATTCACTTAACAACCGTGTTACTAACTTAACAACGTAAATGATACACTTAACAATTGTGGCAAGAAAGATAATAAAATGGGGCAAAATTAACAAGTGTCTTGCTTAGCAACAAAAAGCTGGGCTCAATTGTGGTCGTAAGTTGAGGATTATCTATAATACCCCACAATTATATAGGAAATTTCATCGCTGCCATTCTATCTTCAAGAGTTCAAGGCAATGTGTGTGTCACCTGTGAGTGCTCATTTTCTGAGCCACAAACTCAGCAACTATCTTTTAGCCTAATTTGTTGTATGATACCTGGCTGCTTGGGTAATGTACACTTTAGCAAGTGTAAATAGTGAGAACATGTAGTCAGTTGTAGAATTGAGTCTGCAAATGGCCATATCAATTGTATTAGTTGATTTGTATCTCAAAGTAGGCTGCTCAGCCCTCTGGTTAGTTAGCTTAATATAGCTATTTTAATAAAACTATTTAAAAAAAAAACCCAGTCTCAATAATTCACAAGACAGATCTCCCCACATTTCGGGTCTATCCCATTTGGTTTCCTCTAATTGTTCACAGGGAGAAGTATTGAAAAGAATTTTCTCCTACCTACTAAGTCATAAGCCACGGATTTCAAACTAAATGGTTGAGTTCACACATTACACTAAACTGACATTGACTCAATCGTGTTTTGGGGGGTTTTCTTTATTTTTTGCTTCCGGCAGAAACCCAACGGCAGTGGAGTCCATGTTTTTTTGGAGTTCAGGCTGTTCTCATTTCAATGTACAGTTGGGGAAAGTGAAGATGAATTAACACCCCTTGCTAAAGGCCACATCGAGGTTGAAGGCAGTCTGGAATTTCAATATTCCTGGACCACTTTCAGCATTTTAGGACAGGAGAGCATAAATACATTTCAGGGAGAAATCCACCAATACTGGGGCGGGGGGGGGTGTGTGTTAAATGATTTGTCCAGACTTAGGAGGAGTGGGATAGCAGATGCAAAGAGCTGGTTCGAGTTTGGGTCATCTTTATTAGAATGAAAAGCCTAACTCACATTACTTCTGTACGATGAGGTTCCCTGGGATAAAACAGATGTTCAAAGATTTTTATCCCTAAAAAGTCCATGCCTCTTGCCCTCCTCGTGACCCACGACGCCTGGACAGAGCTCTTTCAGCCCAAACTGCATTTTTCCACCTGCATTCCCCCCCCCCCCGAATACCACCCCCAACCCAGGCAAAGCATAAAACTGTTTGCAATTCTAGCTTTCAACAGAGACTGAATTTCCTGTGTCAAGGCCCTAAATGCCACATTCCAGGACAAACAGGTTGGAATTGTTACCAGAGCCTTGTAACATAATCCCTTTCCTTGGGGGGGAGGGAAGAAAAGAGTAAGTCTGTCCCAAAAGAGACAGGGGAGAAACAGCCTTTCTCAGCCTGGAACCCTCCAAATCTGGATGGATGGAAGCTGAAGCCCAGTTCATGAGAAGGGTATCTGATTTGGCTGGCGGGTTTTTTTTTTTTTTAAATCCCAACTAATCTATTTCCTTTCAAAGTCCTGCACAAAAAGTGGTTTCCTGCCTCCTGGATGGTGGTGCCCTTTCCCCTTGCCAAATATGAATTAAGGGTAATATAAAACTACTGTATTTATAAAAACAATACATACTTCCCCAATTACAAGCCTTTGATTAATGGGGGTTCTCCGTTAAACATTAACCGCATTCCTCCTCCTTTTCTATGCAATTTTGCATAACTCTTCAATCCACCGGTTTTCAGCTTCTCGGCTACAGGTAGTCCTCGATTTACGGCTCTAATGGAGCCCAAAATTTCTGTTGCTAAGTGAGACATTTTGTTAAGTGAATTTGTTTTGCCCCGCTGTGCGACCTTTCTTGCCACAGTTGTTAAGTGAGTCTGGATTCCCTGTTGACTTTGCTTGTCGGAAGGTCGCAAAATGACCCCAGGATATTGCAACCGTCATAAACGTGAGTCAATTGCCAAGCATCTGAACGTTGATCGTAGAACCATGAGGATGCTGCAGCGGTCGTAAGTGTGAAAAATGGTTATACGGAAAGCCACTTTTTCAGGGCTCTTGTCACTTTGAGCGGTCACTAGACCAATCTTCCTCACTCTCATAGGCCCCAGGTATCTCAGGATTCTGAATTTACAAATGAGAACTCTGTGAACTGTAGTCGCAGTGTAACTGGAGGGCACCTGGTTGGGGAAAGATGGACAGGTGTTTGTTTATCTGGACAACCAGGCAAGGCACCTTGCTACAGAATATACAGCTCTATTCAGCTTTGGAAAAAGAGTATAGGTAGTCCTGGATTTACAACAGTTCATTTAGTGATTGTTTGAAGTTAGAATAGCACTGAAAAAGGTGACTTATGACCATTTTTCACACTTATGACCATTGCAGCATCTCCACGGTCACATGATTAAAATTCACATGCTAGGCAAATGGTTCATATTTATGATGGTTGCACATATGATCATGAGCCATGGTGGCGCAGTGGTTAGAGTGCAGTACTGCAGGCTACTTCTGCTGGCTGCCAGCTGCCTGCAATTTGGCAGTTCAAATCTCACCAGGCTCAAGATGGACTCAGCCTTCCATCTTTCTGAGGTGGGTAAAATGAGGACCCAGATTGTTGGGGGCAATAGGCTGACTCTGTAAACCACTTAGAGAGGGCTATAAAGCACTGAGAAGCGGTATATAAGTCTAAGTGCTATTGCTATCATCTTTTGCAACCTTCTGATAAGCACAGTCAGTGGGGAAACCAGATTCATTTAACAACTGCGCTACTAATTTAATACCTGCCATGATTCACTTAACAACTGCTGCAAGAAAGGTCATAAAATGGGGCAAAACCCACTTAACAAGTGTCTCACGTAAGAACAGAAATGTTTGGGCTCAATTGTAAATCAAATATTGCCTGTATTGAATTACAGAGGGTGTGTTTGAAAACCAGAGATCAATCCTGATGATTCATGTTTGGAAATACAGAACCAAAACATTGGCATTTTTCAAGAAATAGAATTAGGGACTGCCAGGTGATCTGAGGGGGATAGGACTGTTTGGAGAATACTTGGTTACAATATGAGCAGGCAGGCTGTTAAAAACAGGTCAGAAATGAATGGAAACCCAAATCCTCCTTATCCACAGTTTTACCTTCCTGCTATCAGCAATCTCACCCAATCCTGGCTCCGTCCCAAACAATATTTGCAAAAGGAAAATAGCCCTTCACAGACACTCCACTACAATAGATAACAAGCGTATACAAAGTCCAAGCAACAAGTATATCTCTCGGGCTTACAGTGATCCTATAATAAACAAACCCAGGCTTTTGCCAAACAACCAGTTCCTTCAATATTCAGCATTTAAAATTCATTTACTACGTCCATTTTCTTTCAAATTCATAAATGCACAGTAAACCATTCAGGTCTTACAACCTGTGGACAGGTAATTGTTCTGCCAGGATTCTTTCACTTAACCTGATTTGCTGAGGATTCTTTATAAATATTTCTGCAGAAAACAATGCATGCAGCCTGGTACTGAACACAGCATTCCTCTTAAAAAAAAAACCCAATTTCTAGCTGTGATGAAGATGCTAGATCAGTGATGGTTAACCTTTTCGGTACCGAGTGCCGAAACTGGCACACCCACGCACTGGAGCGCCAGAACCTGGAAGAGAACAGTGGGCCAGTGCGCATGTACGCAGGGGCCAGCTATTCTTCCGGGTTCCGTCACATGCATGCCCGCTGGCCAGCTGGTTGCGATGGAACCGGAAGAGCAGCTGGCGACACTGCACGTGCCCATTGAAAGGGCTGTGCATGCCACATCTGGCACGCGTGCCATAGGTTCGCCATCATGGTGCTAGATAATACCCAGTGCAATTTCAGAAACTCAGAAAAGGGTTAATTGATTAACAAACATCCTGAATATCAATGCTGTTTACTGAAATAAAGAGTGTATTTTCATAGATATACAAATGATTTTTAAAAAAAGTTCCTCACATATTATTCCTAAGCAAATAAAAGTTATGAAATAGTTTTAAAAAAATTGATTACTGGCCTACTCTGACACAAAATGGAATTTTCTTTCCACAATATTAATCCTAGAAAAGAATAATAGCAATAGCACTTAGATTTATGATGATATATTTTACAAGTAGTGAACACTGCAATTCTCGTATCTCCCTACTTCTCTATAAAATTAGAAACAGTTTTCTTTTTTCATACAAGGTGACTGGGCATACGGATGGCAATTGCACAATATTAAATTATAACTTATTGAATAAGCCACGATTGGCTACAAACCATAGTGGCTGAATTTGGTGGAACAAGCGATGCTAAACTCAAAGAAACTGCATCATGATTTAGCATCAATAATAACCAACAGTGTTTTTTCTTCCTTATAATCATACTAAAACAGCCCAGTCGAGGAAGAGAGAGGAGGAGAAAGCACTCAGTACAAGCAGAATGCATTGACATACTTTCTTGCGTTAAGATCTCTGCTATCAGGAGTACAGAATCAGATTAAGTGCATGACTCCATTGATATAACTGTGGGTGTATTCCTTGCTGAAAATTTATCACAGATTACATTTTGTTGATAATGGAAGAGGGGTGTACTCTAGCCCCAGGGACATCTAAAATGTCAGCATAAGGCTGACTTTGTACAACACTTCAAGACATAAACCAGGGTTAACAATTTATAATTGCTGTCTTCATTTAAAATGCTAATTCAAAACAAAGAGCACATTATAACCTATTAATTATTAATTACATTTTAACATAATTTAATGTAATGTATTTTAATTAATAACATACGTTCACTACTATTAACCAGTGGAACGACTTGGCTCCGGAAGTTGTGGGCACCAGCACTGGAAGTTTTTAAGAAGAGATTGGGCAGCCATTTGTCTGGAATGGTACCGGTAGAGGGTTCCCTGCCAGAGCAGGGCGTTGGACTAGAAGACTTCCAAGGTCCCTTCCAGCTCTGTTATTCTATTATCCTGTTAATTCCTATAGGACATTGATGGAGAACCTATGGCACGCGTGCCACAGGCGGCACACTGAGCCATATGTCAGGGCACGCGAGGTGCTGCCCTGTCAGCTGGCCAGTGCGCATGCGTGCGCTGCCCAGCTAGGTTCACCCCCTTTTAAAGCCATTTTTCACTCTCCCCAGGCTCCAGAGGCTTTATAGGAACCTGGGGTGGGCAAAAAGAGCCCCCCCCCAGGCCCTCTGGAGGCTTCATGAGCTTCCCTGAAGCCTCCGGAGTGCAAAAAACCAGCCCTACGGACAAACCGGAATTTCAGGAATGGATTTCCGGCTTGCTCGGGGGTTCATTTTGACTGCTCCGGAAGCTTCAGGGAAGCGTCCTGAAGGTCCCTGAAGCCTTCAGAGGCTTCCGGGGGAGGCTGTTTTCGCCCTCCCCAGGCTCCTATAAAGCCTCTGGAGCCTGGAGAGGGCAAAAAAAGCATGCAAAAAATGGGGGGTCGTGCCTGTAGTGCATGCATACGCACTGGGGGGGTCGCACATTGCATTATGGGTGCGGCACACCCGCACATGACCCCCCCTGCGCTCCCCCCACTTACGGCACGTGAGCCAAAAAAGGTTCGCCATCGCTGCTATAGGATGACAAGACTAGGCATTTAGTTTGTCCTTCACCAAAGCAGTCTGTAAACCTGGATTCCTGATTCAACACATTTTGTGAAAATAGCCTATGTGTTAGAGTTTGACACTTTCTCCTATCTTGCATAACCAGGTTGATATTTCAGGACTGTTATTTTCCAAGGATGTTACATATTTTAGTACTTGTCAGCACTTGCCCTGATCAGCTTTTTGGTGATGATAGGGGACTGCACCAACCAGCTGCTTGCTGTGAACTCCTAACAGCTGATCAAGAGTGGCAGTAGCTCCTGATTAAACAACTCTTCTTTCAACCAATAAGTTTTATCTAGTCACTTAGATAAAGTTCTTTCTATGTTGCAATGCAAGTAACTAAACCACAGTATGGAATAAAACACGTGCTTATATTACAGATATATTTTAGGCACTTAAAGCTGACCCATCATGACTAAATACATTACAGGTAGTCCTTGCATACCGACTGCCTCATTTAGCAACCGTTTGACATTAGGACAGTGTAAAAAATCAGATTTACAATCAATCCTTGCAATTGTATCCACCCTAGCATCATGTAGCACTGTGATCACCATTTGCTAGCTAACCATTTTGAAACAAGCAGTATTAATGGAGAACGTAGAAGTAAAATCGTAAGTTGCAGTTATATGATGTTTTGCTTAATGACAGCGATGTCTCGCGTAAGAAACAAACGGGAACCGACATTGTAAGTCCACTATAATCACAATTTTCCCCTTAATGAGTATGGCCGGCACTTAGCGAATTGCTGATCACAATTATGGTTGTTAAGTGAGGACTAGTATTAATAGATACTTTCTCTCCAAAACTGGAAGCAGAGCAATGCCCACATTTTCAATAACAGAATATATGCAATGCATGTTGTAGGTTTCAGGTTAAATTTATGCAAACTCTTAACCTATAATCTTATCAAGATCTTGGAAAAGAACTGCTACAAAATAAGACTAAAAGAAATGGACAGGCATTCAGTTATGTAGCATTAATTATACAGACTTATTTCATGTATAAGCTAGACTGATATAAGACACAGGTGGATATGCTTATATTTATATCCTGGTACGTGTCTACCAGTGCCTGCTGGGAGCACCAGGTACTGTTCCAGTATAGTGCTTCGGAGTGCCGGGCCGCCCAGCCGCCCGCGCTCTTTACCTGTATTTGAGCTGTTCGGGGCTTCTGTGGATGCGCACAGAGTGTACGGCGTCTAAGCAAACGCTTCGCTGAGCAGCTGGAGCTTTGCAGGCAGTAAGTATGCATGTGCGTGCGTATTGCGCATGTTCATGTGGTGGACGCCCAGCCCCGTTGCACCGTACCGGTTGTATGAATATACATATATACATACATACATACATAAATGATTTGTATGCGACTCCTTGCACATCAGTTGCACTAATGTGTCAATTTTCCTTTCACAAAATGTAGCATTTTCCAGTCAAATGGATAAAGCCAAATCAAAGCAGCTCTTCCCTGTAGGTAGGCCATTGATCTGCTACCCTGTTTCCCTGAAAATAAGACCTCACTGGATAATAAACCCAATTGGGCTTTTGAGCTCATGCGCTAAAATGAGCCCTCCCCTGAAAATAAGCCCTCCCCCAAATTATTGCAATACAGCAGCAGCCATGAGGTAACCACACTTGCCTCCTCCTGCACCTGAAAAATAATAAGACGTCCTTGAAAATAAGGCCAAGTGCTTATTTCGGGGGTCAAAAGAAAATAAGAACCTGTCTTATTTTCGGGAAACACAGCATTATCGTGCCAGTTTTCTACAGCAAGCAAAAGCCTGCTTGCAACATATACTGAACCACAAACTAGCCAGCCTGTGTATTGAGTTTACGTTTTAATGAGCTTTACAGAACTGAGCAATTGAGTTAACTGAACAAACCATTGTTAATCATCATCGTAGCCATAACCCTAAAGTATGAAGACTTCATGTACAGTGTCAAGAGCCACAGCAGAGCTACATCAGCTGTTGATAACATTAATGCATTTGCTACAGGAAAACCTCAAATAAAACCACTTGTTATAACATAGCAAGATAAAGTATAAGTTAGTATTCAATGCCTGATCATATTTGTGGTGATAGTGGTGATGGTATTAAGAGAGTACTTGAAAGGAGCTTAATAATTTCTCCTATCTCCATATAGAATATCCATTTAAAAATTGCACACAGAGAGAAGGAAAGGAACATACTGAACTTTAGCCCCCAGAGCTTCCTTGCTTCTTCCAAAAAGCCCTTTTCTTTATTGCATGTCTGCTTTTCCCCATAAGAGAACTAAGAGGCTCTCATGCAGTGACTCGGATTGTGAATGATGCTAGAAGCCTTAGCAAAGTACATTTTCTAAGCAACTGTTTCCAAGCGATGCCTCTTCAGGGAACTCTTGACTTCATGCAGATGGGGAAATGTTCACTCTCCTGGATCTGACAATACTGAGTCCCAGTATTGTCCTGCTTGGATCCAGTGCCAGAGCAACTTGTGGTGGATCTTCGGAAACAATTCTCTGGATCTGGAGAATTGGGTAAAAATGTTGCCAAACTGCTGGAAGAATGTTGGGAAACCGGTATCTCTGCAGAAAAATGCTACACTCTAGTTCCCATTGTGCCTAACCATTGTGGATACTAGCTACAGCTAAGGAAAGATGGAGGCCAACTTCTGAAGGGCTAGAGATTGCCTAGGACAGTGATGGCGAACCTTTTCAGCACCGGGTGCCGAAAAGGGAGCGCACTCGCTTGTTGGAGCCACAACACAGAAGAGGAGCTGCCCAGGGGGCAGGCGGATGCTGAAAAATGAACTTCCGGTTTCTTTGGTGAGGGCATTGAGTTAGGATTTGTAACTCAAAGGTTACAAAGGATGGTTGTAACTTATCTTTCAAAAGAGGTTGATTCCAAGCCACTAAGCATACAAATCTCTGGCTTTTATCTAGTTCATAGCAAGTAATGCAGTAAGAGTGGGCAGGGTGATAAGAATGAAGGGGGCAGGAAAAGAATCTACCTCAGCAATAGACTACGTACATTTATTGTATGCTGCTCCCTCCCTCCTGCTTCCATACTCAGGAGTAATTTTCTATAGACACAAAGGGCTTTTATGTTTGGCAAGGGGTACTCAATCATTGTGTGCATGTGGGGTTTTGAGAGCACGCCAAGGCCCTTCACACAAAATGGCTCCCTGTTCCCCAGTTGGCATGATGGGCATGGCAAGTCACACAACACCAGAAGGCAAACTTGTAGGAGGTTCCTTGCTACTCACTCCAACCTTCTAGGAATCTATCAATCCCAACTTAACATTTTTTGCTTCTGAACAGATTGGCCTTTTTGCAAACAAACAATTAAGTGGCAGTTACCCACCATTTTCAGATTTTAAGAATCTCTCTGGTGCCTTCGTCAATTAAAAAAAGCTACAAACTAATCCTCTTCTTTTCAAATGCTCACTTATCCTAGCCAAAACTTCATGTGATGAAAAATTGCATGTTTTAGGAACATAATTCAGGATTACACTGATATCCTTAAATATAATATTTCTTCCCAATGTTGTATCAGCATACATACTGAATTGAATCTAAACCAGAACGATAACAGAACAAAACTAACAGAATAAGAGAGCTGGAGAGTTTTTTTTTTAAGAATTGATTAAACGTGGGACAGAAAGACAGAGATAGATCAAGAGATAGGACCACCCAAGAAATATCTGCATTCATAGATGCCGCTATGTTAGTATGCAACAAACAAAAAGAGGTTGAGATTTGAAGAACTGCCAGCCAAAATGTAATTAAACCAAACAGACTGGACCACTGTCTAAGGACATAATCAAAATTTTAAAAGACAAAGAAAGGGGCAATAGGGAATGTCTGTCTCGATCAGCTAGCCAGTGAACTCCTGGCATTAACAATATCTTTCTTGGGTTGAAAAGCAAACACTTCCTCTATGAAGATTAGCTTTAAGAGCTCAGTTAACTTGGATGTTCAGGTAGTTTTGCAGGCTGCAAAGTACTCTAAATACCTGGAACTCAGGCTACTAGACATTTAAAAAGGACTGGTGTCATAAAAAGGCATCGAAGCCTGACATCTGGGAGCTCCAGCAAATTCAGGTATGCTTTCAGGTGCTTTCAGAAATGGCACTGCTCGGTCGTTTAGAAATCAGGATTCTCTCTAGTTACTCTCCCAGTTTTGATTTATATTCGAACATTATCCCTCTTCTCTCCAAAACCCCCTTCTGACAGAGGAGGATAGGTTTTCCCTCTGCTGAATTCCTGCTTAGCCCTTCTACTCTCTCCCAACTGGAAATCCCAGCCTCCCCATGGAGTTCTCTCATCAGCATCACAGAAGAAGGGACAATTAAAAACTCTTGGATTTTAACCCTCTGCATTATCCTCTTCTTTGAGATAAGACAACAGAGGTAAGGGAGGTTTTTCCCCTTGGCTCCAGCAGAGCATGACTGACTCCCCAGGGCCAGAGAAGATATAGGCAGACAAAAGGGGGCCCAGCCAGGTGATTAGATCTCAGTGGAAGCCTTTATTTACCTGTAAGCAGCCCAAGAAGACAGGGATGTATGTGGAAAAGCGGGTGAGAATTTTTTAAGAAGATGAATAAGAGAGAAGGAATGCAAGATCACACACATACCCGGTAGGCTTTCCCTGTCATCACTCAGGATAATCTGCAGTCCTAACTCCTCAAGTTCTTTAAACTAAGACATCAAAGATTCTTTTCATAATATCACTAAGGAGAATATAAAATAGGTAAAGTAGGTGTACCAGTACACAAACATGTACGGCACAAAGGAAGAACACAAGATGGATAGATCTACAGTACAGGAATAAAACAATGCTGTTAAGATTAGGCAAAAAAGGTAATACTTGTCTGCAGCTTTTGAGCTCACAATGTCAATAAAACGCCTCAGAGATATAGGGTTGATACTCTGTTTTATTGTCCCCATTCTGCTTTTAGAAGAAAATGAAGATCTCTGCTTCAAGAAGATAAATGATACCACTAGGTGGATTGGCCCTTAGGGATGGGATGAATTGTTAAATATTGGGGCAACCTGAAAATGAAGATATTTTGTATTGTCAAAGTGAGATTTTCTGCGCTGCTGATCTCTCCTTATGTGAGCAAAGCAGATCTTTAAAATAATAAAAAGTCCATATGGAAGAAATATTGGTCAGGATTATTGAGTCCTATTCACAACGAAGAACCCCCCAATAAGTTGAGATTCTATGTTTTTCTTTTTCTTTTTTAACGAAGACAAATGGTTGGGAAAATGAGGGAACTGTCATCTACATATATTTTTATTAAAATGGCAATCTCTGTATACAGGTAGTCCTCGACTTACAGTTACAACCATTCGTTTAGTGACTATTTGAAATGATAACAGCACTGAAAAAAGTGACTTATTACTAGTTTCCACTCTTATGACCATTATAGCATCTCCAAGGTCACCTGATCAAAATTTGGGCGCTTGGCAACTGGCATGCATTGGTGACAGTTGCATTGGTGACAGTTGCATTGTCCCCGGGTCATGTGATCACCGTTCACGTGATCTTCCCAGGGAGCTTCCAAAAAGCAAAGTCAATAGGGGGAAGCCAAATTCGCTTAATGACCACATGATTCATTTACAACAGTTCACATAGTGACCGTTTGAAGTTACAACGGTACTGAAAAAAACGACTTATGACTTTTTCACACTTATGACCATGGTCAGGTGATTTACATTCGGATGCTTGACAACCAAGTCACATTTATGACAGTTGCTGTGTCCCAGGGTCATGTGATCACATTTTGCAACCTTCCGGCAAGCAAAGTCAATGGGGGAAACAGATTCACTTAATAACTGTGTTACTAATTTTAATAACTGCAGTGATTCACTTAACAAATGTGGCAAGAAAAATTGTAACATTTGTCATTTAACAAATTTCTCACTTAGCAACATGCGTTTGTGGCTCAATTGTGATGATAAGTTGAGGACTACCTGTAGTAATGTATAAAATGATATGGAGCCACATTTGGCAGGAGGCTCTCATACCAATCAAGAAGAATGGCCAATAACAGAAATATCATTGGTTTCAGTATGCAATTCAGGAAATGGGTGTGTGTAAGTGGGGGTGGGGGTGGTAATTGGGCTATTACCAATTAAACATTTTTTTTTCACAATTCCAGGCAGAACTGAAGAACTCTACAGTCACCGTTTCCTTTTCTGTCTTATCTCTTTCTCTCCAACTTTTTTATTTAACCAAATTGGACACATGTACAGATATGAGAAATTGAAAAATAAAGAATAGAAACAGTGATGGGATTCAAATTTTTTAAATACTGCTTCTGTGGGCATGGCTTGGCAAGGGAAGGAGACGGCAAAATCCCCATTCCCTCCCGATCAGCTGGGACTAGATGGGGGTGGGGCTAGTCAGAGGTGGCATTAGTAAAATTTCCGCTACTGGTTCTCCAGAACTGGTCAGAACCTGCTGAACACCACCTCGGAATGGAAACCAATTGAATCTGATCAAATCTGCTTCTGGGGTTGATTTCAAGCCAAACTGTGTAAGGGGACAAGAAACTGCATTAAAAACTTTGCTTCTTTTCATTTTACCTAGTGTAAACAGTACTAAATAACCAATTCTCCCCTCTGAGCATGCAATCTAGCAAGCGATGCCTACGAGGCAAGTGAGCAAGGTATCCAGCACAATGTATTCCACTTCTATCAGACTTTCTATACTGCTTGTTGAGCATTTATAGCCCTGGAACCCATAATCAAAAATTACTCAGAAATAAGAACTGCAGTCAAGAGTCCTATAAGACAAAGTGAAGGGCTTATTTGTGAATAGATCTGATTATGGTGAGGCATACCAACCTATCATTTCCTGTCAACACACTTGCTGGAACCATGTTCTTTGAAGCATTGGTCCCAGCCATTCAGAAAACATTAGCATCTTTTAATTACGGACTAGTGCCCCCAGCACAAAATTCCGTCAAGGCCCCTAAATAAGAAAACTTCACAGAACAAAAAAGCACATTAGCCGCTTGCAGGAAAAAAAACAGCTGGCATGATCCGACCCAAATATTTTCACACACACACACGATCAGATAAACTATAATCCTATGGGATCCTTTGCCTGCACTTAAGATTGTCTACTATACCACAACTATTTAAATCCACACTTATAACAATACTTTTATGCTTTGATTCGTGACCTATTTTTCTTCATAAGCTCATTTACATCCTGCACCCCCCTCCTACAAAAAGTCCTCAGCGGGCCTTTATCCAATATGGGTCTGCCAGTTTCAGTGAGGCTGCTCCTTCACGTTCCTTCAGACAATAGAAGTGGAAGAGTTCCTCGCTTGTGTTATGAAAGATTGGCTAAGAAAGAAACAGAATATTGGCCTGCAAACACAGAAATGAAGTCCAGATGAGGACACAGATGGGAAATCACAAGGAGCTCCATGTTAGCGGCTTTGTGTTTTCTAAAGAAAGAGGATAAACTGTAACAATGAAATAAAATAATCAAGGATGTGGGACTTTACAAAGTACCAGAAATAATTCCGCAGACATAACAATTTCCCTGGTGGAGTTCAATTGCTATGTTGGGTGTGTGTGTGTGAGTTCCTAACTTTTTGCTGTTTGGTGCAATAAACTGTTAACATGGAAGGCATGAGGAGGAGCAATAGCATTTATCATGTTTTATTTGAATCTGGCCATTTTGTATGTGATGAAAAGGGCGCCCATGTTCCATCTCCGTCCCTTTCTTTGCACAAATTTCCCACAGGCTGGGAAAACCAACTGGAGAGCTCCCCTTTCCATTGGGGAGGAGAAAATCTCCCTCCCCCCAATCCAGTCAGTCTGGGACAGACTGCTGATTTCTTTGAGCCTGGCAAGCTCTTTTTTTCCTGACCTCCCCTTTCTCATTAGACAGCTCCCAGCTTGCTGCCCAGAGCCACACACCATGAAATGATCACTCCGTAGCTAAAGGACGAATGCCAAGGCCACCCAACGTTCCTCCTATGGCTGCTAGAAGAAGG
Organism: Natrix helvetica; assembly: GCF_964273705.1. Classification (NCBI taxonomy): domain Eukaryota; kingdom Metazoa; phylum Chordata; class Lepidosauria; order Squamata; family Natricidae; genus Natrix; species Natrix helvetica. Next base: position 212,520,333 of record NC_138548.1, on the reverse strand, counting down.
CAAGCCGTTAGGCTTCTGAGGCATCATTAAATGAGATCAAGAGCATGTTCTGCAACAGGTGGAAGCAGAGGGCAGGAAATAAATTCCCCAGCAGGACGGGGGCTCTCCCGCCTCCTTGGGTAGAGGGGAAGAGCCGGGCAGGCCATAAATTCCCTTGCACTGACAGTGATCTGATGCTCCAACAGAAGGAACAAACCCAGGCACGTTCCCAGGGGGCAGGAGGCCACCGCACCTTCACTGAAACAGGACAGGCAGTTTGAAATATGGCTGGCAGCCCCACAGGATTCTTCTCTCCTACTGGCCCTTGGTAACAGCGAAAGGCAACAAATGCTAAGTGGCAGCCCACTTGTTTGTGGTTGGGTTATCAGACATTGTAGAATTTTTAATATTTCAGTAGCCAACAGAAGGCATAAAGTGTATCAGAACCTCAACGAGTTGTTGAATTAATTTTTATTTTTTTGCTTTTATTCTCTGAAGCAAGGTGGCCAAATTTCACCTCTCCTGTCAGACTGCATGGGACAGCCATCTTTTTGAAATCCTCCCTGTGGAGATTGACAAATTACCTCGCTTCAGGCAGTTAATTAGAGCATCCATCAGGCAAAAAAGTTCAGCATAGCTTTTCAACTGCGATGGGGCTTTTATTTCATAGGCTTGTTTGATTTTTTTTTTAAAGTAGGAATGTGTACATCCATAAACATTATCCTCTTCTATATTCACATCCGGAAGTGGAATAGTCGGGAGGTTTTTTTCCACCTTATATTGTACAGTTTGAGAACTCGTTTGACAGATAAGGAATCCAGATTCATTTTAAATGTATAAGGTGCACACTACACTTGCATATGTGGGCATGTGTGATATGGGAATTAAGAGATATTTCAGTAGTTTATTTCCATTCACCACACATGCCTCAGCTTTTTCCAAGTGTGCATTATTGCATATTGACCCAGCTTGATGTAGTGATTAAGGGACCAGGCTAGAAACTGGGAGTACTAGTCTTGCCTTAAGCACAAAGCCAGTTGAGTGACTTTGGGTCGGACACTCTCTCCCAACACTGGAAAACAGGTAAGTGGTGAACCATTTCTAAAATCTTGCCAAGAAAACTGAAGAACGTGACCAGGCAATTGTCAGAATTCAAGACTGACTCAATGACTCACACACACACACACACACACACACACACACACATATATATATATATACACAGACATCACCAGATATTAAAAACCCAAAACATAACAATTCTACAGTATAAGATACAGTATATAGATGGAACATGAACTGAAAAATTTCAGCTGGATCATCTGCTTTGAGATTTGAGAGATTTCAAAATATAAGAAATTGCCATATGAAAATCTGATTTATTTTCTTCATGGATTTTGTTCTTATTACACCATAGTCTGATGCAGTTTCATTGAAGATATCAGAAAACAATTATGAACTGATACACCATGCAATATGTGTGCTATAACACTGTACAGCAAAGGCTGGATTTTATTATTTATCTATAATTTCCCAGTGAAACATTGGTTCCAAATAAGCTGCCTAGATTTTTGTAGGAAGCCAGCAAGGGAGCAGGACCACAAAGAAACATCTAATTATTTTGTCCCCCACATATGAGACTCAGGTATACAGTCATTGAGCATAGCAGTTTCATTCAGTACTATGTAGATTGAGAATACATGTTAAGTTACTATGTCTTGGCCTGAAAGACGTTAGAGGAGGATTCTGTACCACTGCAATTTCTTTTTCAAACCGCAAATGTTTTTCTGCACAATGTACTCATTCAGTCCAAGTCAGAGAGAAACAAAAAAAAAATCTCTTTACCCCAAAATAGCTTTCGCTGGATAGAAGCTACAGTTGAGTCACTCCTTCAACATGCAAACTCCCTTAATCTGCACAGAGTTGCTCTCTGTGTTTCCTTGCAAACCGGGTTTGGATTCTTAAACCATCTTATTTGACGCACTGTTTGCCGAGGGAGAGGCCCCGATAGATGGACTAATGCTATTCTCATGCAGGTCTAGGATCTGGACACAAGTTTAACAAGATTTACTAGTACAAAAATTTACTAGGCATTCTGGCCTGATGATTTATTTAAAGCATTGGTAAATGGACTTTTCACATAAGGTAGGTACACAACAATAAACATGGGCATCCAATTAAAACTAATGTCAACACATATAAAGCACATTAAAATAGTTTAAAAATAGCAAGAAGGCAGCTGTAGACTATAGCAGTAAAACCTGAAAAAGGAGTTAGGGCAGAAGTAAAAGCAGTTGTATGTATTACCTTTGCATATGGACATTCCTGGCTGAAATCACTGGAAATTAAAGCCTTCTTTTACACATTACCTTTTGAACCCCTAAGTGACAGGCTCTCAGCATTTCCAGATACGATTGGAGAAAATACCTGTTTTGAAATCCTGGACAACAGTCATTGGTCAGAACCCTCCATACCAAGGTAGATGGGCAAAGATCTGGATTGGACAGCATCTTATTTACATGCTGCCAAGTTGCAACAACAACTGGCAAGTCAATTTTCTTTAATCTGGTGCCCTCCAGATGTCTGGAACTACAAGAAATGGCAGTGCTATTTGAGAAGGATGAAAACTGTAATTCACCACATCTGACGAATACTGGGTGGTGGAAGGCCATGGTAAAATCAACTTTCATGCTCATGGATGCCATTTCTATTGGATATGTTAGTTGCATTTCTGTTTTAACATCACAACAATGCACTCCTTTTTTATTTACTTCTTCAATTTACATTTGGTCTGTACACCAACCTACCTCAGTCCCTCTGCTAAAATACCTACCAGCTTTATAATATTTTTACTCGCTAACCTGTAAACATGCATGCTGCAGCAATTTAAGTTGCCACAAATAATCTACCAAATGTAGTACTGTGGATGCTATCTTCCCCTGACAAACAGTGCTCTCAATATTAGGAGGCAATTGATTTGTTTGTTGTGGGGGGGAGGGATTATCTAACTTCCTCTGGTGTAGATACTCATAGCATCCTCTACTCTTCTGTCTTGAGGAGGGGCTGGCATGGGTAGTTACATATTGAACAATGAATTTAATGCACAGCTCAATAGCTATAAATCTAAAGCACTGTAAAGGGCATTATTGTATAACTCTTCATTTTGGGCTTTTAAATGGCACAATTTCCTTGACCTTGTAATTATCAACTTTTAAAAAAAATGCTTTTAACATATTATGCAAGCACATCATTGTTATACTGCTGTGATACTTGAACCTTACTGTTCAAAATTAAATAAGGAAAAAGAAAAGCTTTTCTGGTGATTGTTACTTTTAACATTCCGAATCTGTATTTTGTTTCTTGATATTTCATGGGTAGTAATAGCCAATCATGTTTAAGTTGACAAACAGCTAGCTAAATACATGTGGTTTTTTTTAAAAAAAAAATTCAAATGCCTGCTTAGCAGACTGTTGCTCTTCTCACCCCCCAGTGCAAAGTTTTCACTTTGGTCCGGAGGGAACACAACAGAATGAAAATAAAGAAAGGATGAACTTTCCAGGACAAAATAAAAAATCAATGGCAATTCCACTTGTAGTTGACTGGTAGTAAAAAATAAATAAATATTGTAGATGGCATCCCACTGGAAACAGACTGAAACTGGGGTTGCTAAATTGCTCCCAATTGAAAAGATTGCAGCATTACTGATCAAAAGGCCATGTTCTTGTCATGTTCTTAATAGAATTTGGCTATTTTGGTCAAGAAGTGGTAGAAAGATATCAGGAGAGTTGTAAATATGAAACCTTATGTGAATTTCTAGTAAAATCCATTAATGAAGACTTGCATGGCTGCAGTCATGGACCCTGAATTTGGGGAATTGGTTTCTAAATACTTTGTGTTATCCATTGAAAATGGCAAACCAGGTACCAAGATAATGTATAATAGTAAAAGACTGCTAAGAAGAACAGAAAAGGTATCGTTGGATTCTTCTGGAATCAATGAAAAAAATATTTTCACTTTCATTGTCCATACCAGACAGGATTCGTACATGACTGATTTCACAAATCACACTACGCCATGTATTAATGATTGTTTATTGTATAGTTTACACTATATGCAATGCCATAATCCATGGTTTAGAAGCTGTGATGATGGTTGCAGTTTATTTTGCTGCTCTATTGCAAAAATTATGAAGATAACATGAATTTACATTCCACTTTTCTGCCTCATAAGTAAACTCTACTGGCTTGGTTCACATAATACATTAATCCAAAACAAAACAAAAAAGAGAGTGGTTTAATGTGAAGTCTGAACACAGTCAACTCTGTTTCCTAGCAAAATGATATTCAACCAGTCATGTCATTGGCACTTAGCTAGTATGACTGATGAGCAGGGGTAACTGGATTTGAAGTGTATAATGTTTGGAGAAGAATTAGAAAAGGTGCTTTAATACCTGTTGAGGCTAGTGATCTTACTAATATTAACTAATCTGTCTTTCAGTTCAGGAACTATAAGGGAGGAAAGCTTGTGGCTTAGAGGCTAATACAACTGCCTAACATGTAAAAACAGCCCAGGTTCAAATCCCAGTAAGGGTATGGCTAGCTGATGAGAGCTAAATAGATCTATACTAGTCTCCCTTTATTTATTTATCAGCACAAATGCAACACACACATATATACACATACATATACACACACGTACATAAAATATACATTGCCCATTTGGTGAGATGAACAACTATGCAATTTTTTTAACTAAATACACTCATCCAAACTGGAAACCACACAGCCCACAAAATTAGCTTGTCTATGGTTGCCACAGAAAAGAACAGCAGAGTTAGGCTCAACAATTTTGACTCACTTTCAAGCCTCCTGCTTGAACTTCTCTCTCCAAGGATTATAAAAACTGTTTTAGACTACAGAGTTGTATTCTCACTCAAGGCCTTGAACGACTGCGGACTCCAAAATCAATGAATGCTCTATACTCCTGTGTGCTGGCAGTAGGCTTTGGGACCCATAAGTAAAGGAAGAAAGAGAAACACATATTGAAACTCCACACAGAAAAATCAGGGGGGAAATCCTCCCACCACTACATTAGTAAACAGTTAGGCTGACTGTCCAGCTCACTGGGCTTTAGTAATCTGGCCCAGTAAAACAACTGAAATAGGAGGAATGTAGTCCTCTCCACCAAATGTATTACTTGAAGGAAGTCCACTTAAAGAACCCCATGCCTGAATCTTACTACCGCAGTAGTAGTAAGAGTTACAGAGCAAAGAGTTTTAATTAATTCTCTTAGCAAGGCAGGCACAGGGCGAGTCTTCATCTGGAAAATCTGTATTATAAAAAATCCCTGCCAGTATCTTATTGTTCTTCACCCCACCCCCCCTATATTTAACCCCCTTCATTTCAAAGTCCTGAACCGCTAGATTGCGCCATGAATTCCTTTCCCTCCACACTCATTCATGCTCCACCAGAATTCCTCATCTATAACACTGTCACTCAAACTCCCAGTTCCAGCCCGCCCAGCTGAATGGGGAAGAGAGAAGGCCTTGTTTATCAGAAGTATCAGAAACCACACTCCAGCTTACATGAGCCTCCTTCAAGCTGTTGTCAGGCCAAGCTCTTATCAGGCCTGTTATTTCCTGGACAGCACCACATTTTAGCCCAAACTTAATCCTCTCCAAATAGCTTCTGTACACACCATCAGCAGCCTGGAGGAACGAGGCAGGAACAGCAAAGAAAAGAAGAGAACTCTCTGCCCGGTTTATCTATCTCTGTGTGTTTATAAACTATTCAGCATCCTCCATGGGACATAGGGATCAACAAATGCCTTAATGGACTAGGAAGGAAATACGTCTGGAAATAGACACTGACCAGTAAGGTCCAGAGAATGTGGGCCCCTGGAAGATTTGACATCTCCAGAGCCAGTATCGTTTCAGAAAAAGCTGCAACAATTTCAGTTGTGACTTAGAGTTCTCCAACCATGATCAGTCCCTTCTTCAAGGGTGTACTTGAAGAGACTCTACTTCAGATCAACAAAATGATACACCGAGCCCTCAAACTCAACGCTGAAACTCTCTGGTTTGAGTGTAATTTTGCTATGCTAGTTAGAATTTCAATGTGTTTTGATATAAGCAAATTTTGGTTTGATCTTGAATGGTCTGGAAAGCTGATTGTAGGCTGTAGTATTCAAACCAATTTAGACTTATTTTGTTTTGGGGAGACCCACTGCTGACTTTTTTCTCTGTTTATAGTTTTTGAATATCTGATTTTAGATTACTATAATTGTGTGGACATCATTAATTTGATATGTCTGTAAAAATAATTTTACAGATGGGTAGCAGGACAATATTGCCAATAAACTGTAGCTTGAGATTTATTTTTAAAAGCACAGCCCTGCCTGGTATGGTGTTTTATCCCTCCTATTCTATAACAATCAATTAGAGGAACAAAACAGTATGAAAGTCAATCATGCATAGCTATTTGTTGTCCTCAAAATATAAGTATGCCTCGGAAGGAGGAGCAGGATATGTTCAGCAATTCCCAAAAGAAACAAGGATGAGAAACTCTTTGGATTATTCCACTTATGGAGGCCAAATTTTCCCATCTCTACAGAAAGGTGATTCCAAGATAAGTTGATAGAATACATTATCTGAAGTGCACAGCTCCACACATATATATAAAAAAAGATACGATTCCCATTTCTACATTCAGTTTCCCAACTCTATATAAAAAAATATAATAATTGCAGGAAGGTTTACAAACCCATTTTTTTAAAAATTCAAAAAATTAAGTCAGAGGTTCCCAAATAGTGGGATTGGATTTAGTAAGACTGTATTACTATTAGTCTTCTCTTCCTTACTAGTATCTATCTCTTCCAACTTATTACTATAACCATGGTGCTTGTATCTTTCAATTTATATTGTTTTTATGTTTCCTAATACAATTTGATAGCTTATTAGTAACCTTCACTATTTTAAGTTTTGTATCTTTTTATTCTTGATTAATGTATTTTATTCTCCTTATGTACATTGAGAGCATATACACCAAAGACAAATTCCTCATGTGTCCAATCACACTTGGCCAATAAAGAATTCTATCATGGTATCACAAAGTTAGTGAATCACAGATTAAAGAGTTTAACCCAATTCTGGTGTCCAGGCAATATGTCCACGTGGGTGCTTTTTCCCAAACAACAATAGAAAAGCATTTTACCATCATCACATTCCAGATTTTTTTTAAAAAGAACACCTTGGTTGCCTAAGTGTTCTTGATGGTCTGCAAAGTTAGCTTTTTAAGAAAGTCAAGTCAGCTCAGTGCTGCCACATAACCGGCAAAAAAGATCTGAACCATTTTTTCAATCATTTTAGTCAGAATAGGTAAATGGCAGCGCACATCTAAAGGCCTTGTAAAATAGATCTAAAGAGAAAGGTTTATCTGCCAGATAACTAGATGTTTGATGAGATGGGCTTACACCATCAATGAGCAACCTGTATACTTTGGCTTAGCAGTTAAGATGCTGCGCTTGTTGACCAGAAGGTTGGCAGTTTGAGACCTAAGTGTTGTGGGACGGGGTGAGTTCCCATTACCTGCCCCAGCTCCTGCCCACCTAGCAGTTCTAAAGCATGCAAATGTGAGTAGATAAATAGGTACCACTTCGATGGGAAGATAACAGCATTTGGTGCAGCTCGGTGTATAGTCATGCTGGCCAAATGATGACAGAAAAGTCTTCAGTGCTGGCTCCCTCGGCTAGGAAACAGAAATGAGCCCCACCATCTAGAGTTGAACCTTCCAACGACCTTTAATTTCCTTCAGTACATTGTGGCTTTAAAATGTTCTATTTTTTCCATTTTTATTTTCCCCCCTCATTTATGAAAACTAGATTGCTGAAGATTGGTTCTATTGCTAAAACACTTTTTAAATAAAAAAATAAGAAATTCATTCTTATTTTCAAAATTTCTCTCAATACAGAGTATAAAATATACAAACAACTCTGGGATGCTGCAACAAGACGCAGCATCAAAGGAAATCATGATTCTTCATTTGCCTTGCTCCTTCAAAGGGATCTCATCTTATATAATATTTGCTATCATATTTGCAGTTGTATATGTGACCTCAGTTCTGCTATAATATGAAATCTTGAAGGTGGACCTAAACTGATTTCAGTTGCTAGAGTTAAGATTTTAAATCTCTATTCTTTTACTTTTAAGCTGATAGGTTTCTTTTTCAACATGTGTTTCCATTTGGTATGTAGCTATGAGTTTATTCCATATTAGAGGCAAGATATCATTAGTTATGATTTTAAAACCCTCTAAGCTATTGTTCAAAAATATATTCACATACATAGCCAATGCTAAAAATGTAACATGCTGCTTTCAGAGTGCTGTTTATACAGTATATGTAAGGCCTATACATTGAGAAGAACAGCAACAAATCAACCCACATGTTTGATTCTGAATTAAGAAATTATATAACATTAAAAAATGGTTTCATATCTTACTGGGCTCTAATCTGCAGGGCAAAGCACAGGCAAAGGATAGGATAGGATAGGATAGGATAGGATAGGATAGGATAGGATAGGAGAAGAGAAGAGAAGAGAAGAGAAGAGAAGAGAAGAGAAGAGAAGAGATTTTATTGGCCACGTATGATTAGACACACAAGGAATTTGTCTTCAGTGCAGAAGCTCTCAGTGTACATGCAAAACAACAAAGTAATCATAATAGCAAAGGATAATAATCACAACAACAACAACAACAACAACAACAATAATAATAATACCATTAGAGTTAGTGGAACAGATGCGAATGATAAAAGTAATATAGTCATACTACGTGGATAATATACTTAAGACATGACAGAACTGTGGAAATTAAGTGTTCAGCGGAGTGATGGCACCAGGAAAAGAAAAGAACGGTCTTTGTGTCTAGTTGATTTGGCATGCAATGCTCTGTAGCTGCATCCTGAGGGGAGAAGTTGAAACAGTTTGTTTCAACTATTAATTATTATTAATAACTAGTAAGTATTAATCTGGGTAGGATCCCTGTCAAAAGATATTTGCACAGGCACTTGCACTCTATAATGGATGCCGAACATGCTTTCAGAGAGATAAAGTAATTTACTCCTCTTCTGGACTAAAACGTGCCAAAGATCAAAAATAGCCAGTACTAGAGCAGTATCCTGTATTCACAGAGTATCTCTGCAGTCCTGAATATGCAGCTTGGTGTAGTTATCTGGTGCCACTATCTTATCTTGCCACTGATCCACCAATAAGGAGACAGGAAATTGAAACAAGTCAGACTACTCAATAGTCTCCACGGGCATGAATGGCAGCTGCTCAGCACTTTTAGCCTCAGACTGTGTCCAGCATCAACCCAGGCAGGGGTCATCTGCTCTCTCCAACTCAGGGTCCCTGCTTCTGCTCCTCCACAAATGCCAGCTAGCTCAGTTTGAGAAGGAGGGGTCGGAGGAGGGCTTTAAAAGACTAAATTACTGAAATTGAGGAAATTCCTACCCTCTTCTCGGTGGAGCTTCAAACAAGCCATTTATAACCAGCCGTAAAATGTTTGCAGCTGGGGTGCTATATAAGCCATTTGTCTTAGCAATGGCATTCCTGATGCTGCGGAGTATGTCCCACACTTAGAAATATATGTTCCCTCAGAAATACCCACACCCGCACAAAGGACTGGCTCTCTTGTTAGGTAAAGGGAGAGAACAAGAAGGAAGACTTCCTGAATTGGATAAAGATGCCTTCAAAGCAACTCACCACCTGCAGAAGTGATAGGGGCTCAATTACAAGGGTTGATTCTAGTAAAGATTCCCTCAGGCAGACAACATGGGCACATGCACAGGTTGCAAAACCTTTGTAGTTTTATTAAAATGAATATGAATTCATTTGCTGGGGGTTTCTTCAGAAATATTTTTTTTCATTCTAGTCTACAGCCCTTAGATTTTCTGGTGGTCTCCCAACCAAATATTATCTAGATCCAACTCTGCTTAGTTTTTCAGGATCAGCCAGGGTTGTCTGGGGCTCTCATCTCTTGATGCCTTATGTTATTTCCCTCAAGTCAAGCTAACCCCTGGTGATTATGTAGAACATCTATATGGTTTTCTATGTTTTGTCATTGTCACTTGCTGGAATTTTTTGATGTAAATTTCCTTAGTTGACAGCTCTGGGATTTCTGGATGGCCCATCTAATTCTATATACAATCACACCCATGGTACTTATCCTCAGAGAGCCGTTTATTTGACCTGATTTTCAGCAATCAAGTTCTAATGTTTCAAGCAAAATGATCCTATAAAGTTCAGTGAAGTTACTATCCCTTGTTGTATATTTGGATGTATTCAGCTGCTTTACCATTCATACGTAAATTGTAGCACATCATCAACCCAGAAGGGAGCTATGTAATCAACACTCTTCAATTTATAATAGATACTCTGCCCAAGGGCATTGCTTATTTGCAAGCATATATACTGCACGTATGATAAGTTCATTTGTGATTGCTGATGTTCATTAAAGCAGCTACCACTTTATCCTGATTACTCCCTGAATTCCCACTTCATTGCAAAACAAAACGCCAAAATTTTGTAAACCTGATCAATAAAAATAAATAAAAGGCAGATGGAAACATCGTACTAGAAATGTGTTCACGAAAACATAAGAGCTAAGGCAGAGGTGCACCACTTTCAGTCTGCAGCAAAGTCTAGAGAAAAAAAAATGCCCATTTCACAATGCTGGTTAGCAAAGACAATGTTGGTGACATCACAATACTCTGATGCATATGTACTGGTAGCTGTAGTGGGAGTCATCATCAGAGGCAGTATTGTGTCATACAGTTCCAACTGACCTGAAACTATTAGGAAACTTTTTTTCTACATTGTATTTGCATCACCATCTTACCGCTATTGTTAGTTCATGTGCACTCTTTCACACTAAAGAGGAATTATGAGTCCTTGGGGAATGAAACCCACTCTGTTTCATGTTCTGAAAAGTGGTATTAATTTATAGGCATAATCCATAAATCAGCTTTCCTCAACTTATTGATGTATTGGAACAAAGCAGACAATGCATGGCTAAAGGCTATGGATTAGGGGAGTTGTAGTCCTAGTTTACCTGGAGGGCAACAGCTTGAAGAGATAGTATCTACAGTAAATACCATATACTAATTCATACAGGCCACCAGAAGGAAAGCATTGTAATTTATAAGGAGGCACCTCAATTAAAGTTTACCCCAAATTAAAGTTTACCCCAAAATTATGGCCCGGAAATGTAAAGCTATAAAAAATTACCCCTATCCTGCTCATGCCCAGAGGCACTCCCTATTACTGAAGTCTGGTTAGTTGGAAAAGGAAGAGGAAAAGGTGAATTATTATTGGTATGCATTTTCAAATGATCTCAGACAGGCCTTTCTCCCACCCAAACCTTTCTACACTAATGAAATTGCGGTTTCTCTGCCTTGTCAGTAACAGCAACAGTTGCAACAAAATTGGAAGAGACCTCTGAGATCATCTAGTCCAACCCCATTCTCGTATTAGTTTTGGTGGTTCAGTGGTTAGACTGAAATACTGCAGGCTACTTCTCTGTTTGCCGGCAGTTCAAATCTCAGCAGGCTCAAGGTTGACCATCCTTCCAGGTGGGAAAAATGAGGACCCAGATTGTTGGGAGCAATATGCTGACTCTGAAAACGGCTAAGAGAGGGCTGTAAAGCAGTATATTAAGTGCTATTGCTATGCTTTTTGATAGACAGCTGTCCAGTCTCTCCTGAGACGCCCCCAGTAATGTGGGGGAGGGGATCCACGATTTTCGAAGGCAATTTGTCCAACTACTATTTCCCCTTTCGTCTTAGGGGAAGCATAATCTTGCTCCTCCAACGCCCCGGGCTAAAGCCGAGATTCTCCCAAGAAGCGTTTTGATTTGCAGCAAGCCAGCGAAAGAGTTAAAGCGCCACATTTCCCAGCCAGCGCTCGGGCAGCCCGGGCGGGGTGGGGCCGCTCCAAATGAAACCGCTTTGAAAGCGAGCTAAGAGGGAGCGAGCGCGAACTCCCATCGGGCGGCGGGGGAGGGAGGGAGGGAAAGAAGGAACTCAACACTCAAAAACTCCATCTCCAGGTATTCCCCTGCGACGCGGCTGCGAGCCTGCACCCGCTGGGCGTGTGTGCGTGCGTGTGTGTATATAAATATACATCTAAGACTTTTGCTTTTCCATGTTGTAAACACCCGCGATGGGTGCCAAGAAAAGAGAGAGAGAGAGAAAGAGAGAGAAGAGAGCGGGCTAGGAGGGAAGCGATTTGGCAGCTGCTCAAAGAGGAAAAAGGGAGCGCAGGAGGATCCGCTGGGGACACCCTTGGGTGTTTGACAGATCTCTCCGACACCGCCGCCTCCACTTCCAGATTTTCCGGACCGTCTGAAAATAAAGGCACCGCTTCGTCTAATCCACCTTCCCCTGCCCCCACCCCCCCAACCCACTGACTGGTCTGCCCCGCTTTGGGATCTGGTTGCATCTGATCTGGTGGAATGGAAGGCGAATTTCAAGATCGCACATTGGCGCGCGCATTTTATCACAACTCCCCCCCCCCAAAAAAAAGGAGGGGACGAAAGTTAAAATCAGTCCACAGCTGTCTGGCTTTTAAAGGATGAGCATCACCTCCTGTTCCTCTCCAACTTTCAAATTAAACATAGCCTCTCTCAGATATCCATTCTCCTATACTTTCTGTACACACGCGCGCATACTCAGATCCTTTATTTAAAAAAGAGAGAGAGAGAGAGAATGAAAAGGAACTTCAAAGTTTCCTCCTCATCTGGTGTTCATAATGAGCTTCCAAGTCAAGACAAAGAGCCACAAACTGGAGGTATTCCCCAGTTCCCGAGAAAGTGAACTCTCTCCCGAGATCAGAAGCGAAGAAAGGCGGCTGCTGCAAATGTTCCCGAGAGACAATCACGCTTGTCCTCTTCCCATCAAAAGACCGAGGGCGGGGGCGGGCACCGAGGGCGGGGGCGGGCTTGGTTCCTCGTATTATCCCTCTTCCCCGATGCCAGTGTCCCCTCTTTTGCAACTCTGGAATTCCAAAGCAGGAAACCAAAAAAGTTGGAAAATTATGTTCGAATCCACCACGCAATTCCGCCTACGCAGCAAACAGCGCCCCCTAGCAGGATGCCCCGCAGATCCACTCGTGCTCAAGGCCCACGAGAGATTTATTCTATGCCTGCTCTACATTTACAACCCCACCCGCATCGACCCTCTTCGGAAAACGAACCCATCGCCTCGATTCATACCCTCCCCCCCCCACTCCCCCACATATACGACCAGCATTAATGCCGATCGGCGACAATCCACCTACATTGTAGGCTGGCCGGTTGGGGCCACCCGAAGGGATCCAAGCCCAAGGCAAACGGACTGATGCTGGATTTCCGCAGCATGCAAGCGCTCCGGTTAGTAACATCGTAGAGCTGCCGCGGCGTGACGGCGAATGCCTCCATGCAGTCGTACATCTTTCCCCTCCGGAATCCGCTTCCAATGGAAATAGGCGAGGGAGAAGGAGGATACGGTGGCGAAAATATGGATGGTGGTGATGAGGATGAGGATGATGCTACTAATAGTGAGCTTGTGCTGGTGATCCAAGAAGAAAAGGAAATGTTCGCCTCCCTCCCGGAGAGGCGGCGGGAGGGGGGAAGAGGAGGAATAACTCGGGCTGCTATCAAACGAGCCCGTTCGCGCTCACACGCCACTTTCTCGGCGTCCCGCGTGTAATACACGTCCCGCGTGAAGTTGGGAGCTGAGAAGTCCAGCCTTTCCGATCGCTCCAGCTTGCTCGCTGAAGAAGCTGTTACCTTGCCGCGAAAGCGGCTAAGGACTCCCCAATTGGTGGGCGTGGCTTGGGAGCGAAAGGGGCTGGACCCTGTGGGACGGATGCACAAAATCTGACTACACACAACAGTCACATACGGGGGCATAACACGCCGAGCAGGACCTAGGAAACGCGCCCAAACAGTGATTTGGCAAGCGCGCAACAAGGAACAATAGGCAAACGCGCGCGCACACGTAGGCAGCGCTGTTGTTGGCCGTGTGTGTATGAGTGTGGGTTTGGTTTGGTTTATTTTGTTTTTCCTCCTTTCTGTTGCCGCTTCTCTTTCCCAAGCCGCACCCACGATGGCACTCAGAATGCAGCAAGCAGAAGAGGATTGCGAAGTTTAGCAAACGTACCAGAGTTGATACGCGTATTTACGCGGAAGAGAGTTCGGTGGAATTGGGGGCTGAGTAAACACGCGTGCATTTTGGGAGGCCAGGCTGACAGATCGGCAACAGAGGGAACACCGCATTTTTATAATCCGAAAGGAGACGGCCCTATCATTAGTCTTGAGTTCAGTAAACCTATAAAACAAACCGATTTGAGGATAAGGTAGAGATCTGGGGATTAAGTGCGGCATGATACAGCCTGGCCTGATCTCCCAAATTAGCTCCCTATTTCCATTGTGCCTGGAAGGTGCTGCCTGCCCCCATGATGAAGGTTGAGTAACTTTGAAAGTTGATCCAAGGGAAGTTGTCGCCCTGCTACAAATAGCTGCTTTTTCTAGCCTGCCCCTGCCAGCAAAATGTATCGCCTGAAAAAGGGCTCACACTTCTGTATTCACAGAGGAAGAATGGCTGAATAGAAAACATAAGCCTGCCCTGAAAGGTGAGAGGGAAAATAGGTACCTTTCCTTTATAATCACCATAAGAAGTTTGGCAAAAGTTATGAGCAGAGAATTAATATAGGAAACTGCACTAAAGTCCATACAGAATAAATACAAGGTAACCCATCAGCAACCCAAAATTGGGAATAGGTGGTACAGGTAGTCCTCGACTCACTACAGTTCATTTAATGACCATTTGAAATTACAACGGCACTGAAAAAAAGTGACATGACCATTTTTCACACATGACCATAGCAGCATTCCCATGGTCACATCAAAATTCAACCGCTTGGAGACTGGTTCGTATTTATGACGGGTGCAGTGTCCCCAGTGATATGCAATCATCTTTTGCAACCTTCTGACAAGCAAAGTCAAGGGGGAAGCCAGATTCACTTAACAACCATGCTACTAACTTAACAACTGCAGTGATTCATTTAAGAACTAAAATGGCAAAATTCACTTAACAACCGTCTCACTTAGCAATGGAAATGTTGGGTTCCATTGTGGTTGTAAGTCAAGGACTAACTGTAATGGTCCTGGAATATCTTTGTAGGAAGGGGCTTTGGATCCATCCCATGGACAGCAGGAATCAACTTTTAAGTAGGATTATTACAAGTAGGGTAACAGAGCATTCAGCAGAGTACTTGAAATGATGTTTATTCTGCTCATTGTGTCTTAATTATTATCATGGAGAACCCCAGCAGATAAATTCCTCATGGCCAAATCACAGCATATAAAGCAGTTTCTTCTCTTCCCATGTCCACGTAGTTATGTGGAACAGGAATTTAGTTCTGAAATCCAACACTTTAATTCCAAAATCAAGGGTTGGGATTTTGGAAAGCTACCCAAATAATTAGTCTGTGCATATAAAAAATAAAAATAAACCAACTCTGAATTCAAAACATATCTTGCTGCTTTTGTATGTATAATCAGAATAGATAAAGAAATAAATAATTCCACATTGCAAATGCATGTTTTATTCACTTAAAAAAACCTTAGTGAGTACAATATCTGGGCACAGCAAAGGAATCTGAATTTAATTAATAGAACTAAAACAGTGTGATATTGATTTATGTGACTGCTACATTCCCATGTCACAGCACAGAGCAGATTCATTCTTTACCACATTCAGATGTACAGTCTTCCTCCCCCCCCTCCCCTTCCCAGTCAGTCTCTCAAAATCACTATAAGAAATTTTGTAGCGGAGCAGTATATATTCACAGAGCTATAAGCTGGCCATGTGGCAAGTGAACTAACTGGAATAATCACTTTTTCACATGCAAAATCCCTTCTGGATCTAATTTGTCCCTACAAATGGGACCAGAGCTTAATATGCAGAAATCAACAAATGAAACATTTCAAAATGAGTGACTCTAGCATCCACCTATTGATAGGTAATGCTGCCTGTCACAGGTAAAACTGTTGCCCTCAATAAAGCCATTTAGCTCTTTCCCCCCCTGATTCACCCATTACGGACAATGTGGTTATAGGGAGAGTGATGCAATGGATAAGATGATCAACTAGAACTGAGGAGGATCGGGTTCAACTCCATCCTCAGCAATGAAAAGTCATCAAGCCAATTAATCTCTCAGCCCAATGCACATGGGATTCCTATGAAGAAAATGGAGTACCATGTACACTGCTTCTGGCTGCTGGAGGAAAGATAGAGTAATGAGATATAAAAAGTATTTCAAAAAGTATTTGATAATGTCCCTCATCCAAGATTTCTCAGTAAGCCTAACAGTCATGGAAAAGAGGGAAGGATGTGGATAAGCTACTGGCTAAAGGTTAGAAAACAAGGAGTAGGAGTGAATGGACCTTGCTCAGGAAGGATGGAATTAGTGGATACTTCCTAGGATTGGTGCTTCTCAAGACATTTATAGATGATCTGGAACTGGGTGAGACTAGTGGAATAGTCAAATTGGCTAGTGACATTCAATTGTTCAGAGTGGCAAAAATAATAAGGGACTGCAAAAAGCCCATCAGAGAAATGGGTATCAAAATGTCAGATGTCATATGACATGAGCACGTGTAAACTAGTGAACACTGGTGCCAAAAAATCCTTATATCAAGTACTGGGATCAGAGTTATCAGTGACTGATGAAGAAAAAGACTTTGGAGGGATGATAAACAATTGACTGAAGGTGTGGACACTCTTATATGTCCAGTTCCACGGAAAAGGCCAACAGCAAATTAAGGATGATAAGAAGTAGTATTGAAAAAGGGATGCCAATATTATAATGCTCTTGCATAAATCAACGGTGCAAGTACATCTGGAATATTGCATACACTTCTGTCACTGTACCTCAAAAGGGATGTAATGGATCTAGAAAAGGTTCAGAGGAGGACAACTAAGATAATCAAGTGGCTGAAGCAACTTCGCTATGCGGAAATCTTGTTACATGTTTAGTTTTTAAAGCCTTGTGGTCTAGAAAGGGGGCAAACAAAGGGAATATGATAGAGGTATATAAAAATATGCATGGCATTGATAAAGTGGACAATAAACTGTTTTCCAATTCCCTAATTATAGTACTGGAGGTTACCCAATGTAATCAAATGAAGGAAGAAACAGGACAGATAAAAGGAAATATTTTTGTAACCAAACTTTGGAACTTCCTACCACAAGATGTGGTTCTGTCTACCAGCTTGGCTGGCTTCAAATAAGAATTGGACCAATTAATGGAAGTCGTGGGAAGTGTGACAGCCTCTGAAGGCCATCTGTAGACTTCCTTGTACAGTTGGTTGGCCACTGTGAGAACAGAGATCTAATCCAGCAGGGCACTACAGAAAAGCAACAAATAAAGAAAAGGTTTAGTTAGTCATTACACAATTGGCTACGTTCAGAAAACATATTGAACCATAAACCATGAATTACAAACTACAATAACTGGTTTATACAACAGGCCAAAACAAAATGCCCACATCATAGTTTACTGCATAATTTGTGTCTTTTTCTCCCCAACACCTACAAAAATGGTAATAAATATTGTTGAGCCAAATATTATTACATTTGGCATGCAGATGTTTGAAAGGCCTTTTCATCACGTAAAAGGAAGCAAATTAATTAAGTAAACTTGCTTTGTTAGTTACATATATTAATCATTAATAATCTGTCCTCCCAAGCTTTTTTCAGCCCTGAGTCTACAAATATGACTCTCAATGGACAAACACTTTGCTTTGACCCTTATTTTTTCTGCAAATCTCATTCCAAATTTCATGCCAGTCTTGGTCAAGTAAGTGATGTGACTAACAGAACCATATGGGATAAGAACTTAGAAAGTTTATCTGAGCAGCTAAATGAGATGCACTAGCTCTGCATGGATTTGGGAACTTTCTTCAGCAACAATCTTGAACAAAACTTTAGCAGTAGCAATAGCAGTAGCACTTAGACTTACATACTGCTTCACAGTGCTTTACAGGCCTCTCTAAGCAGTTTTCAGAGACAGCATATTGCCCCCAACAATCTGGGTCCTCATTTTACCCACCTCGGAAAGATGGAAAGCTGAGTCCATCTTGAGCCTGGTGAGATTTGATCTGCCAAATTGCAGTCAGTTGGCAGTCAGCAGAAGTAGCCTGCAGTACTTCACTCTAACCACTGTGCCACCGTGACCCACTGTATCAAAATAAAAGTTTGCAAAGATAGAAATATGCAGCCCTAAGTTATTTGGCAGCCATGGTAGTCAGGTTCTCTTCATTGAGAAGAGAGTGGGAAATATTCTGAGGTTATTGATTGGCTGATAAATACCCATGGGCACATATTTCCTACCCTCCCTTATAAAACACTGGCACATTCCCTAGAATCTTATCATAAATGACATGGTCACTTGAATACATCTCTCCTAAAGGGAGAGATAAAAAGTTTACCCATAGTGGCCCTGTGGCCATTTTAACAGAAAAATTAGAAATTGTTTTAGAATGTGGAAGATTGATTTAAGATTCTTCAATTTTTTATGAGATGAATCCCATTGAAGGAGTGAATGTGGAGTGGGGCTGGGTCAAATTATCCATAAGGTCAACCTGAGCCAGCTGTCAATTATTTTATTTTAGATACATTCTATAGAGATCTAGCTCTCTGGAGAAGGCTCTAATGTTGAATAAGATGGAAGGAAAGAGAAGAAGAGGATGACCAGCAGCAAGTCCAAAATCAGTTGCAGTGTTGATGAATGCATCATTGGGAGACCTGAAGGATTAGCCTGGGGACAGATCCTCCTGGAGAAAATCAGCCTATGTGGCTGGCACATAGTCAGTCAGTCATCACACATCCCATTCTGGAATTTATCAGTTGTGCAATGAAATAACCCAACTACTAAATCTGAGCATAGCAAGGCAGCTCAATTCTCAACCTGGTGCAGTTTCAGGCACTTAAATGTTCTCCTGCTTTAAGGCACATGCCTTTGGCCACTTTAGTTAATCCCTGTGGTCAATGCGGCACTTGCTCTCACAGCTCCCAGTTGGTATGGCATTCCTAGACTATGTCCCACCATGGTCCCAAAGTTTTTTTTCCCAAAAAGGCAACTGAAGTTTCCTAGTTTTTTTCTTTCTTCGAAAATGTTTCACTTCTCACCCAAGAACCTTCTACTTGAACCGAAGAAGCTTGTTGGATGAGAAGCAAAACGTTTTCAAAGAAAAAAAAATCAAGAAAGTCCAGTTGCCTTTTGAAAGAAAAAAAACCCCTACCTTTGGGACAACCATGACCTGGGTGATTGAGAATATCCAAATACCTGTCCCACAATACTCTCTGACCCTGTCCGGTTCCTTGGCTATCTGCTTTCCCACCAAGTAAATCTCTGAGATTGTTCAGAAAAATGTGCCGGTGTTTATTTCTCCTCTCGAAATGGCTGAATAGCCCCATCGTGGTGGAGCCTGCCCCCTCCCCAGAGGCTGAAATAAATTGGCTCATTTACACACACACACACACACACACACACACACACACACACACACGGCTGCTAAAATCTTTTCACCCTCTTCTCTCTCTCTCTCTGTCTTGTTTCCACTAAATGGGCCAATATATACACACTTGCTAGTTGTGCTGGAGAAGGCCTACATTTGTACCTCCCTCTGTCTTGGCTGAGTTAGGCCTCTTCCCTGCCTCTCCCCAGCTCCTATGCCAAACTTAAATTCCTTTGTCCCTTGCCGATTTTGCGCAAACCAACATCAGCTTTCCCCATTAACTAAACTGGGTTTATCCCCCTCCCTGCCCTCCAGGTAATCTCGACTCTCTCTGTGTTGGTTGGGCTAGGCTCTGTGCCAGTGGTTAGCCAGACCAGGCCAGGCTGTTCCACCTCCCTCTCCGGCAGCCTCTCCCTTTCCTTCCAGCTCAAAGGCCGAGCGAGCAAGCGAGTGGAGCGTCAGCCGAGCCAGCGGTATGAACTCCGCAAGAACCCCCTTTGGGTGCAGTAACCTCTACATGACCCAGCTCCATGGCAGCCCTTCCCTTCCCTTCCCTTCTCTGCAGGCCCTTGCTTTTTTCCCTTTGGCTCAGCTTTTCCACAGGCTCCTTCTGTCCTGCAGCCTTCGGAAACGGCTTCACAGTTCTCCCACTGATGCCCTAGCCTTCTGCCATCCGTCCCCTCACCATCGCTTTGGCAACGAGTCAGTTTTGCGGCCTTCTTTTTAAAATGTAACTTAAAAGCTGCCGATGTTGCGTTTAGCCTTTGCAGCAAGAAAAAAAAAGGCTTCAGATTTGCATGC
This sequence comes from Natrix helvetica, assembly GCF_964273705.1. Classification (NCBI taxonomy): domain Eukaryota; kingdom Metazoa; phylum Chordata; class Lepidosauria; order Squamata; family Natricidae; genus Natrix; species Natrix helvetica. The sequence goes on along the minus strand of NC_138548.1, from coordinate 212,499,995 downwards.
AAGGTATTCACATACACAGCGGAGAAGTAACCTCAAGTGTTTTTCCTCTCCCTCAGCCTTCATTCCACCTATACTCTGTACACTGAGTGTAGTCCATGAACTGGGAAGGAGGGAGGGAAGCTAAAGATCTACAAAGACTTAAAAACAGCACAAATCTAAAGGTTTCAGCACACTATATTATTAATTATTAATTATTATTAAGAAAGAGAATCCTTTGGATTTGCCACAAAAACAGATCGAAATTTTTATTATTGATGAGCAAGATTAATTGGTGGTCTTTTGACAGGGGCGGTGGGAAGAAAGGAACCCCTACCCCATGTGCTTTGCCCCGTACAACTCCTATGTCTCTCTTTTCCCAACTGTGAGGAATGCATCCCACTGAATTACAATCCCCTTTCACATACAATCAAACCCTGCTCTGCCCCCCCCCCACCCCATTTAGGCTTTCCCCCAAAACTAATACCGCATGCCAGCGTTCACAATGGATAGTTTTAAATTGCAGATTCAATCATCTCCTCCTCCCAATATTTAAAAGGGAGGAGGGGCATAAAAAAAGAAAGTCCCCCCCCTTATGCAAAAACCAATTCTGGTCCTTTAATAACCAAGGAAGTGTAGGTACGAGGGAGGGGGGTACATAGTTTTAAAAGACATTAGTTGGTTCAATCGACTTACTAATTAATAAACTCGGGGGGGGGGGACTTTTCCTGAGCACACAGGAGCATCTCCCCCCGCCCCTGCCCTCCCAAAAAAGATCTCCCGCCTATACTGACACAAGACTCTGCCCTGTAGCTACTCCCGCTTTCTCTGCCTTGTGGCTTTTTGTTGCCGAGTAGACTCAGACCCGGACGAGGGTTTCTTCCTTGCATCCTTCTGGCTGCACTGCAGAGATCAGAAAGGTTCCAATTAGCCTGACCCGCCTGCCACTAATTCAAACCAGAAGTTGCTTTGCACGGGCTGTGCTCTGTGGCTGAGCTGTGCTGGAGTCCCTGCTATAAAGGCATTCTCTCCCTTGCTCCCTCTCCCGCTTCCCCATTGCCCCCATATTGAAATATATTTCCAGAGGGAAAGAAGGGAGAAAGAAGGCTGGGGGAAAAGTATCTTTCACCAAGGCCTGGTCTGAAATGTCTTCTTTAACTTTGCAATGCCTTTGTTTTATTTTCTTAGTGGGGTTTCCCCCGCCCCCTTACCTGCAACTTTCAATTTAAAAAAAAACACTTCCCAGATTAGGGTTATCTTTTGGATCAGTCCCATATATCATTTCCCCCTACAATTACACCCCCTCAACAGCTACATAAATTAATGAAGGAAGTGGAATTATGTAGCCAAACTTCAACCGCAAATTAGATATCTTTTCAAGTATAAGAAGCACAACAAAGTCGTCTGATTGCATTAGAACCATTCATAGGCCAAAATTAAACATGAATTATTATTATCTGATAAAGAAAGGAAGGAGAATTAAATCGATAAAGGAGATACTAAATACAAATCTTTCTATTTTAAATAGTTTTATTGTGAACTTCAATTCTTCAGATGCTTGGAATTCTGTCTTGATAGGCAGATGGACATGAAGACATGCCCATGAAAAATATTAACAGAACAAAATGGTCGAGAAAAATAAATAAATAAACGTAACTTAATTCCATTAGAAGACTGCAACTCATCTTGGAACATTCAGAAATTGGATGAACCAGGAAGAAACATAATTATAAACCTGAAACAATCCAGAATCAAAAAGGTCCAGGGGGAAAAAAATATTTCAGAGCTGTTAAGGTTAATGTTTATGTTAAGGTTTTTAGAAGACTGCCATTATTCAATACCCCAGGAGTGAAGATTCTACAAATGTTGTTGTGATATAGTTTCAAAAAGCTTGAGTTAGCTTGACTAGGGGTGAAGAACCTTGGGAATTGTAGTTCAGCAACCCAAGGTCCAGATTTTGTTTCCTTCAAAATGATAATTTTGAGGGCATCAATCTTCCGGTAAATGAATACTGAATATATTAGTGAAAGGATGAGCAGTCTACTTCATTAGATCCACAAATGGAACACACAAAGGTGACTTAGGATAAGACTGTCCAATTTCTATCTAATTCAGTGCAGTGACTAGTTATGGATATCCATATTCTTAGGCAGGAGTGCTTCTTGGCCCGGGTGACACCTTTTAATTCAGCCTCCCCAATCCAATACCTTCCAGATGTGTTGGATTGCAATCCTTGTATGTCCAGCCAGAATTCTGGTGGTTATTTTGCAATAAATGTGGAGGGTGCCAGGTTGAGAAAGAGGGACACTCACTAGAGATATATCAGACCAAACCAATGTCTAGATAAATGTACAACACATACAGGAGCATTATGCTGTAGACTGGCTCCTCGTAACTCTTATTATAATGGGGGCACACATATATTGAAATAAAGGGAGACTAATTCAAGACACTAATGCAGAAATAAACAAGCAATCCTTTCTACAAACAATAAGAAAAACCAAAACCATTGTTTTAAAGGTGGACCTCTGGAGAAATATTCACACGGCTTACCGTAGCCACTTAATACAATAAGATCTTACAGTATGTATCTGGCCTTCTAGTTTATGGGTCAGTTGACTGGGTGGCTATATTTCCACAAGTACGATACAATTTTTGGATACCATCATAAATACCCAACACCCCTCCCTCCCAGCAGATTCAATAAATGCTTGAAGTTGAATCCATGCTGTGTATGAACATAAGTGAGTGACCCTGGTCTGGAAGCCAGATACTTCTAATGTAACAGTTGCATGCCCAATGGCTGTATAAATGGAAAGTCAATCAGTGTAGCTTAGATGCTACATTTTTCTGAGATTGTTGGCTACCTGGCAATCTATTGCAGAGAGAGAGGGGGAGGGAGGGAGGGAGAGAGAGAGAGAGGGAGAGAGAGGGAGAGAGTAAGAGTGGAATTGGGAATAGAGTGGAATTGGAGCAGGAATTCTTGCACTAGATACAAAGCATATCTGTGATTTGGCTGAGCAGAAAGGAAAGTGGGGATGGAAAATATCTTCTACTTTCTTCCATGAAGCCATGGAAATGAGAAAGAAAAAGAATAATGTGATATTTTTTTTAAAAAATTGCATAATTTCTATAATTCCTGAACCAGAAATTTGTGAGACGAACTGAGCAAAAGGGTATAAAAATATAAGAACTTTTGTCTTCTATTGCAACCAGAAAAGAGGGATTTGCTGAGGCTAGGATTTCAAGTTAAATAGGAATTCTATTTAATGCAATACTAGTGACAGCCTTGAATCTTGAAAATTGCAAGATAGAGTGGCTGCTTGGCTCCTTGCAATTTTCTGCCTTTGTTCTAGCTGGGCCCATGGTCTTCTCAAATCAGCAAGTCTGGAGGTTCTCACAACTTCTGTTGGGACAGCAGATCAAAGACGTGGCCAGGAGACAATCAGCTCCAGCTGGTGTCCCCAAATGGGCAACTTTGAAATGAGATATGCTAGCTTGTAGTCACATAAGCCTTTCATCACTCAGGTTTTGACCATCACTTTAAGGCGCACTGCTTGGAGTTGCCCTTAACTTGGTGCAGGTTGCAATGTAGGTAGTCCTCGACTTAGGACCACAATTGAGCCCAAAATTTCTGTTGTTCAGTGAGACATTTGTTAAGGGAGTTTTGCCCCATTTTATGGCCTTTCTTGCCACAACTGTTAAGTGAATCACTGCAGTTTATTTATTGAATTTTGAATTTATTTATTTAGTTGATAAGTTAGTAACATGGTTGTTAATTGAATCTGGCTTCCCCATTCATTTTGCTTGTCAAAAGTTTGCAAAAGGTGATCACGTGTTCTTAGGACACAGCAAGGGTCATAAGGATGAGACAGTTGCCAAGCATTTGAATTTTGATCGCATGATCATGGGGATGCTACAAAGATTGTAAGTGTGAAAAATGGTCATTGGTTCCTTTTTTCGGTGCCATTGTAACTTTGAACGGTCACTAAATGAACTGTTGTCATTCGAGGACCACCTGTATTCAATATGCTGGTTAGTAAAAACTAGCTCAGCAGGCCAACACTCATCTGGCCACTGCACTGCTTTTCTATAACTTTCTGAGTACAATACAAAGTGCTGGTTTTCCCCTATAAAACTCATCTTGGCGCAGGTCCTAGTTCCTTTGTTGTTGTTGTTAGTTGCGAAGTTGTGTCCGACCCATCGCGACCCCATGGACAACGTTCCTCCAGGCCTTCCTGTCCTCTACCATTCCCCGGAGTCCATTTAAGCTCACACCGACTGCTTTGGTGACTCCATCCAGCCACCTCATTCTCTGTCGTCCCCTTCTTCTTTTGCCCTCAATCTTTCCCGGCATTAGGCTCTTCTCCAGTGAGGCCTTCCTTCCCATTAGGCAGCCAAAGTAGTCAGTCAGGGATGATCTCCTCTAGGACTGACCGGTTTGATCGCCTTGCACTCCAAGGGACTCGCAGGAGTCTTCTCCAGCGCCATAGCTCAAAGGCCTCAATTCTTTAGCACTCAGCCTTCCTTATGGTCCAACCTTCACAACCATACATTGCAACTGGAAACAGTCCCTAGTTACTTAGGGACCATCTGCTCAAGATAGAATTTTCCTGGTCTGTATGTCTGACCCAGAAAGGTGTACTTTATGAAGGTAGAAGGGTACAGTAGAAGGAAACAAACCCAAGTTTTGTAGAATAGTCTCCTAAAGGCCTGCCCGGTACAACAATAGGTTCTCTTTCATTGGCTTTTAGGATCAAGCTTAAAAATATTTTCTTTTGCCAGACTTTTGAATCTTAATTTCTTGGGGTTCCTATTGCCTTTTAATTGTATGTATTATTTTAGTTTTAGTTTTCACTATGATTGTTTTACGGTTTTTGTAGTGTTTAATGATCACAAACCAACCCAGTCTCACATTATTGATTTGGCACAGAAATAGGATGAAGTAAATAAGAAGTAAATAGGGCTATATTTGCTTTCACAAATGAGTTATTTAGTCACTTCCAAGTCTTTCTTAGCTTCCTTTTTTAAAATCCCTATTTATGTCTGCCATCTGTAGCAATGCTCTGAAGAACCAACTCTTTGACAATCCAGAAAAGCTTATCTTTGAATTGTTTCAAGACAATGCATAGAGTAGTTCCAAATATATTTAACCACTTGATAGAGTAACTATGTTTTTAAGGGGTTTGCACATAATGTGAGTGGCTTATCAAGGCATCCTACACCCAGCCAGGGCGATCTATAAAGGTGCTTATATGTTAAAAATGAGGATTTAGCATGACCTATGAACCAAGTTATAGGGATACAGTGGCTCAGTGGCGAAGATGCTGAGCTTGTCGATCAGAAGGTCATCAGTTCAGCGGTTCGAATGCCTAGCGCTACAGAGCAGAGTGAGCTCCCTTTACTTGTCCCAGCTTCTGCCAACCTAGCAGTTCGAAAGCACGTAAAAATGCAAGTAGAAAAATAGGAACCACCTTTGGTGGGAAGGTAATGTGTTCCGTGTGCCTTTGGCACTTAGTCATGCCGGCCACATGACCACAGAGATGTCTTCGGACAGCACTGGCTCTTTGGCTTAGAAATGGCAATGAGCATCACCCCTAGAGCCAGAAACAACTAGCATGCATGTGAGTGGGAACCTTTACGTTATGAACCAAGTTCTGTAATTTGTACCCCTCCTTTTATGGTTTGAGTAAACTATAGTTTGTTGTTTTTTCAACACACCACTGTTAAGCAAATGTTTGATTGGCACAACTGTGAACTGGCCAGTGTAACAGTAACACAGTTGGAAAGGACCTTGGAGGTCATCTAGTCCAACCCCCTGCTCACGCAGGAGACCTATACTATTTCTGACAAATGGCTGTCCAGTCTCTTCTTAAAAGCCTCCAGTGGTGGAGCACCACAACGTTTGAAGGCATTTTTCCCACTGGTTGACTGTTCTCAGGACCCCACACCCTTAGTCAAAACCAGCAGAGGCAGTATTATTGCAAGGTCCCTCCATATTTGACATATAAATAAATACCCGGTTGACAAATGCAAGTCTCAAAAGTCCTGCAAAACTGACAACTCGGTTTCTGGAATACAAACACCAGCACTGTGCGATACAAAACTCCAAAAACTACCAGTTCGTCCCACTTCAGAATGTTTCTCCACTATTTGCAAAAATTCTCATTATGGTTGCAGCATTGCACATTAGAAGGGCTGTCAAAAAACCACAGGAGTACTGTGCAGCAGACGAAAGCATGGCTGTTCACAAAAAACAGCTGCTTTCCATGTAGTCAGTCTTTATCAGTTCAACAATTGTAGGAAACGTTGGCAGTCTTGGGATTACTAGCTTTTTCTAGAGGTCATTCTCCCTTCTTCAGCTGGTAGTTTTACTGTCTGTATGAGTAACTTTTACTATCTGCAGCAAATTGTTTTTTACATCCTATAATAATACCCTTTGTAGCTTGATGTGTTTGACAATCTGCAAACATTAATACGATGAGGCAAAAGCATACTCAATGGAGTATTTACCTTGGGGCTTGAAAATACAGTATATGTGTATTTCTTTTGAAGCTGGTATTTCAACATTTTGGTGCTGATTCATTCCATTTGACTATATGGAAGTACCGTACTTGCCTCCACATCATGCCAGAAATTTTTTGCTTTTTTGTAGCCCAGTTCCATGCCCAATTAGGTGCACCTAATTCTCTTGAAATCAACAGACTAAGTGGCATCTGTCGGAACCCTGAATCTAAAGTGTACCCCAAGTGCACCGTGCACAATTATGGTAGGTGCACCTAATACCCGTGAAATCAACAGACTAAGTGTTCAGTGCACCTAACCTTAGATTCAGGTTGATACTATTACTCGTAGTCCTCCATTTACAACAGTTCATTTAGTGACCGTTCAAAGATACAACACCACTGAAAAAAGTGACTTATGACCATTTTTCACACTTAAGACTGTTGCAGCAAATTCAGACCCCTGGCAATTGACTCATCTTTATAACAATTGCAGTGTCCCGGGGTCATGAGTACACCTTTTGCAACCTTCTGACAAGAAAAGTCAATGGGGAAGCCAGATTTCCTTAACAACTGTGTTACTAACTTAACAACTGCAGTGATTCATTTTACAATTGTGGCAAGAAAGGTCTTAAAATGGGGCAAAATCCACTTAACAACTGTCTCACTAAGCAACAGAAATTTTGGGCTCAATTGTGATCATAAGTCTAGGATTACCTGTAAATCAACATGCCAATTTACTTGGGGGTTTTTTGTGCTGGGATCCTTAGGAACCTAGATTCCAAGCAATTTTTACTAATATTAAGTAGTATTGTAAACTTTGCATAAAGCGTCTTTTGTGTAGCTTATCTTATTTTAATCTTCCTGATCCATTGATTGTGTCTGTCGGTTTGTATCCAATCCTTTCGCTCTGTGCACTTCTCATGAAGCAGTGTCATTCACACTTGAGCAATATCATTTAGCGAGTTAAATGACTCCGCTTTCTTTAGTATCTCATTATGCCCTGCATTTCCTGAAGTGGGAAGGAGAAAGGATTTGAATCTTGCAGTCCCACCTCTAAATCTGACACTGTTTTCTAGCTAAACGATTGCGTGTGCTTTGCTAAGGGAAGTCAGGAAGTTCCAGTGGTGGGAACTGGTCCTAGGCACAAACCTTCTTCAATTCTCGTTAAAGAAGCTGATAACTGTTTCCTGTTGCAGCAATGTTCAGAATTTCCTTTGCAGGTTCGGGTAATGGGGCACTGGGCTGTCACATCTGGGCACTGCACAGTCCTCGGTTTCATACTTCTGGTGGCAGCTGACGCACTTCTTGCTATAAGGAACTATTAATGTTTTCCTTTTTCCTTACTGAAAGAAACTGCAGAGACCAAGATTTACTGAGGGCTGCCAGCCTTCCTCAAAACATCTTACACCGGTAGCAGAGGTGGATTGCTGTCGGTTCAGCCCAGATCGGGCGGACTGGTAGTGGCGGCGGTGGGAGGCTCCGCCCACCTGCTGGACGCTTCTGCGCATGTGCAGAAGCATCGCATGAGCATGCAAGCGAACCGGTAGTAAAATAAATGGCAACCCACCACTGACCGGTAGCCATACTCAAGCCGTTGGCTTGTCCCAATGTTTCTCTCAATAGATAATATCTTTGCCTCAGTCTCCAGATCTTCCTCATTCATTCCTTCGGTATTCCAAACAAGAACACAGTCCTTAGTAGCTTTCCTCTGAAGCTTTAACAACCACATTTCCTTCTCGCAAGCTTCCTAGATCCCTGAAGAAAAGACAAATAGGCAAGGATCCCTGTCAAGAATCACACTTGAACAGACAAATACATGGCCCTGTCCCACTCGGTCAGGCAAGGAAGGTAAATTTATGGGACCCATCGGTTAAAGAATTTCGGCTGGAGGGGTCTAGGAAGAGAGTCTTCTCAGCCATTGCCCCCACCATCTGGACTATCTTGTCCCCAGAGGTGAGGCTCTTGTGGCCTTCCAGAAGAACATGAAGACCTGGCTCTGCCAACTTACATAGGTGTTGAAAAGTGGCATACAACCCTGGAATTGGTTGGTGGTTTGAGGGTGCTCCCTCGGCCTTCTAATTTGCCTTTTTAACTCTGTTCGTATTTTATTCTGTACTTTTTAAATTCTGTGTTTTTTTTTGTTTTTTTTATGACCCTGTAGTCCCTTGATTTGGGGTACAGTCAGGACAACTGGATGGAACTGAGAGTTTACTAACTAGATGACCTTCCTGGTGCCTACATGTTCTTAATTATGTCTCTTCTGTATCATTTTATGGTTTGTATCGGTAAGTTGTCATTTGAATAGTGAGATGGGCAGTGTCTACATTTGACAAATAAAAATAAAATAACAGTCAGTACTGATTGCATAAGCTTGTGTCTATCCACCTATATTTATGGCCAAACTAATACATAAGAAAGTGAAGGGAATAAGTACGTTTTCACCAGTCACAATTATTTTAACTAGCTCTGATATCCACTAGGAATCATAAACCTTTTGCACGGCCCACCTCACAGGAGAGTTTTGGTGATACTTCATGAGTGAAGCCTACCCTGAATTTATTGGGGGAAATATGAAATGTAAAAGTGACAAACAGCTCATTGATCCTTTCTTTTTATAACAGCCATTCACTATAAAAAAAAAGGTCTACAGGTAGTCCTCGACTTACAACCACAATGGAGACCAAAATTTCCATTGCTAAGTGAGACATTAGTTAAATTCATTTAAACATACTCTTTTGTAATCCACTGTGGCCACCATCTTACATTTGTGAGGCCTGAGGCAATTTCCCCCTTCCCTTAAACTTAAAAAGATACTTTTGGTATATCCCATCCAAACACCTCCTAATACAGGTAAGTCCTCAATTTATGACCACAATTGAGCCCAACATTTCCATTGCTAAGTGAGACATTTGTTAAGTGAATTTTGCCCCCTTCTAGGACATTTCTTGCCTCAGCTGTTAAGTGAATCACTGTAGTTGCTACCGTATTTTTCAGAGTATAAGACGCACCCTTTTCCCCAAAAAGAGAGGGTGAAAATCTGGGTGCATCTTAATAACTGAATACAGCCTACTGAAACCCTGCCCCCTTTGCAAAAATGGACATGCAGAGGGTTTGGGAGGCTTGCAAAGTGCTCCTGGGGACTGAGGAGGGCAAAAATGAGCAAAACAGGTGCTTTTGGTCATATTTGCCCCCCCCTCAAGCCCCCTCTACAAGCCTCCCAAAGCTCTGCATGCCCCACCTTTTTTTGTGTGTGCAAAAAACGAGGGGTGCAGAGGGTTTGGGAGGCCTGCAGAGTGCAAAAACTTTTTTTCAAAAATTTCCCTCTTCAAAATCATGGTGTGTCTTATACTTCGGTGCATCTCATAGTCTGAAAAATACGGTAAATTACTAATTCAGTTTTTAAGTGAATCTGGCTTTCCCATTGACTTTCCTGGTGGGAAGGTCACAAAAGGTGATCATGTGACCTTGAGACCCAGCAATAGTCATAAATATGAGTTGCTAAGTGTCTGAATTTTGATCACATGATCAAGGGGCTGTTGGTCCTAACTGTGAAAAATGGTCATAAGTCATTTTTTTCCAGGGCCGTTGTAATATTGAACAGTCATTAAATCACCTGTTGTAAGTCGAAGACTACCTGTATTAGGAGGTGTTTGGAGACTTTACCAAAAGTCTCTTTTTAAGTTTAAGGGAAGTGGAAAATTGCCTCAGGCCCCACAAATAGAAGATGGTGGTCACAGTGGATTACAAAAGAGTACGTTTAAATGAACTTTCAGCTAATGAAGAAGCTTTTCTTGCATTGTTTTGAAAAATAAGCTGTGATCATTGGTTCAATTCCCACAAATTGAGACACAGCCAACCCAGGGCGGTATGCAGAACTAATTTGTAAAAAACAGACCCAGAGTTGTGTGAAGGAGTGATAGCACCATGCAGCACAAATGTTGGTTTATGAAAGAAACCCAGGTGAGCTTCCCAATCAAATTACCTGCATGGGAAGCTCACCTTGGCCACTTCCCCCTCCCTCCCCTCCCCAAAGTCAAACTGCAAAAACACTGTTGTGATGTAAGGAAGTCAAACAGCATTATGACAAAGCTCACCCTCCCCTGGGACTAAACAGTTTGGAGGAAAGAAGAAAGACTATTTGTACCTGTGAAATATGCCCTTGGGCTTTTCACCCCAGAGAAGCCAAAGACTTACAGATCCTAGAATAGCAAGTCTCAAACTGAGTGCCACAAGAGAATTCCAGGGTACTACAAGAAGTAAATAAGTTAAGTTCACATAAGTATCTATTCCTCTGATAAATCTGCCAGTTGCCTCTCTATGATTTGGTGCTTTTACATTTATTTCCTTTGGGCTGGAGTCCATTGGGGACAATTTTATGTACCTTTACATGGAAGTGAATAGAGTCGTAATGGCGAACCTGTGGCACACATGCCAGAGGTGGCATGCAGAGCCCTCTCTGTGGGCACCATGCTGATGCCAGCTGGTCTTCTGGTACACCAATGCGCGCTGGTCAGCTGGCCTTTGAGTGCGCCAGAGTGCTGGAAACCTGAAGAACAGCTGGCCAGTGTGCACGTTTACGCACCAGCCAGCTGGTCTTAGGTTTTCAGGTGCTCTGGTGCATGTGTGTGTTCCAGTTTGGGCACTTGGTGCCGAAAAGTTTTCGCCATCACTGGAATAGAGCATTCAACCACTCCCTACACAAAGAGCTGGAAAAGAATTAGCCTCTCATGGCAAGGTGTTTAGACTGGCCAAAGAATCATGCCACTGCATGGAGGATATATTAAGCCCTGATCCAGAAGGCATTCACACAGCTTTGTCTCATGTACCACCAACTGTGCCTGTTCCTGAATTGGGAGGCCTTTCTTACAAATCACCTCATGTGTGGAAACCGCAATACCCTGTTCATGGGGCTGCCCTTGGAGACCATTCTAGATGGTCCAGATTGTGATGCACCAGCAGTTATGAGCAGGCCACACTATGACCATGTAATAACTCCTCTATATTATGCTAGCCCCATTGCTTCCTGCAGGACTGATGGGGAAAAGAGGATGGAAAGAAATATAGATTTCTTTTAACTGTTCATATACATAGTAAGTCATTTGAGAAATAGGCACTTTTGGGGGGATTGATATTCTCTAATGTAAAAGGATGGCTACTTAATATGGAATATTTGCTTGGGGCGATGATCCCACTGACCCTTCATTATGCCAACCTTTTTCCTGGACACTTTCCAGCTTGTCCACAATCTATTAGTAAGAGAGGCTTAATTGTCTTTAGAAGCACCAGTGCTATATTGTCTTTCTACCTTATTCTAAAATACCCAGCAGCAGCTTCAAGGTATCTGTGATCTACCAGTATACCCTGTTGCAGACGTCATAGTTAAGAGGCCAGTAATCAAAGTTTCATTACATACATTACTTTTGAAGTCCCAAAGGTGCTTTTTCAAGAGGCAACTGGACTTTCTGGTTTTTCTTTGAAGACATTTCGCTTCTCGTCCAGGAAGCTTCTTCAGCTCTTCATCAGTTTCTTGGACGAGAAGCAAAACATCTTCAAAAAAAACTCAGTTGCCCCTTGAAAAAGCATCTTTTGGGGCAACCATGACCTGGATGACTGAGAATCTCCATAGATATTTAGCTATGCATTTTAAGATTACTTAAGGTATGCTTGGGGACGCAGTGGCCCAGTGGCTAAGACACTGAGCTTGTCGAACCGAAAGGTCGGCAGTTCAGTAGTTCAAATCCCTAGTGCCGCCTAACAGAGTGAGCTCACGTTACTTGTCCCAGCTTCTGCCAACCTAGCAGTTCGAAAACATGTAAAAATGCAAGTAGAAAAATAGGGACCACCTTTGGTGGGAAGGTAACAGCGTTCCATGCATCTTCGCTGTTTGGTCATGCCGGCCACATGACCACGGAGACGTCTTCGGACAGCGCTGGCTCTTTGGCTTTGAAATGGAGATGAGCTTAAAGTCAGGAACGACTAGCACATACAGTATGTGCAAGGGGAACCTTTATCTTTACTTTTATGTTTGGGGAAGCTCTGGGGGCCACTGTTGTATGGCTTTGTACCATAGTGCTAGAGTGCCCAGCCAGTATTGTTATTAGTATTTATTGGATTTATAAAGCCACCAGAACCAAAGGACCCAGGTGGTAAACAGCTAAAACATCATAAGTAATACCAATCAATCAATCATTTTATTACAGCCCTAAGGCAAGTTACAATAACATATCTAAAAGAAGAAGTGTTACGCATTTCTCTATCTCTATATATGAGACAGAACGACAGTACGTATAATAGGATATAAAATAATTAAGAGCAGATATAACAAAATTGAATAAAAATAATATCATGAGAAATACAGAAACAAAAACAAAAGCGAGCACTGCCTCTCTTGCCTCATTTGCAGAAGATTGCAATATGATAACTAAAAAAGGCAGAAGCGTTTCTCAGGAAATATTGCAAAATTTGGTTTCCTTAGTGATTCCTTCAGAAAAAAAAGAAAAGAAATGCTTGATCAGATTTGGATTATGAGCACACGGTAGCCAAGAGGTAGTCTGGGAGTGAGACTCATCTGCTCCTGATACACAGCGGTGATTGATGGCTATTTTCTCAGGAGCCGCTGAGCCACTGAAGAGAGGACAGCTAAACCAGATTAACCTAACCAATCACTTTGCCTACCATATGCTGCACACACATAATCAGGACAAGACCATTTCTCAGTGACTGGGATGTATATAATATAGCCAGAATAGGGATTGGCAGTTGGGGTGGCAAATGTCAGGCCACTGCAGTTATGAATTGACTCAAGGATAGAAAGATGGATAATCCTTCAACTAAACAGCAGGGAAAGGTTCTTAGCTTCCTAATCTTACAAACTGACACCATGAAGTATTCTATCTGGAATTTTTTCCTATCTTTTGATAAAGGCTCCCCATCCTGGAGTAGCCTCCATGGTGTTAATGTTTAAGACACTGTGCTCAAGTTCTGTCTATCTGTACATCCATCCATCTCAATCAATCAGAATAGAACTGGAACAGACCTTGAAGGTCTTCTAGTCCAACCCCCTGCTCAAGCAGAAAACCCTGGACAGTTTGAGGCAAGTGACTGTCCAGTGTCGTCTTAAAAACCTTCAGTTAATCACAAATAGTACAATTAGTTTATCCGTCTTGCAAAATTTTCAATACAAAAGTTTTATTCTTTTTAATCTTTTTAGTTGACATGGTTATTATTATTGTTGTTATTATTATTGTTGTTGTTGTTGTTATGACTATTGTTGCACTTTTACTTAAAAGTAACTGTGTCCAGACAACATGCTGTTCAGATAGATATGAACTTGTTATGTTTGTTTTAAAAAATGTATCAATAAAACATATATTTTTAAAAAATTAAGTTAAAAACCTCCAACACTACTTCTGAAGGCAAGCTGTTCCACAGGTTGCTTGTTCTCACTGTTAGGAAAATAGATCTGTCTGTCTGTCATTCTGTCTGTCTGTCTGTCCGTCCATCCATCCATCCATCCATCCATCCATCGATCTATTATAATTGCCCACCACACAAAACATTTTAAACCAAAATAGCCATCAGCCCTTTGTTTTTAATTACAGTTGGCTGGAGTCTTTATTGCAAATATAAAAAGGCGAAAACTCAAACAAACATTTTTCATTGGAGAAAGAAGAAAGAAGAAACATGGCAAGTATCAGTAATTAAGTCCCCCCCCCTGCAAAGGTACTCCTATATTATATGAAACTTACATTACAGGACTATCATCTTATCATTTAGTCCTTCAGAGAGGTCCCCAGGCAGAAAAGCCTGATCATACCAAATTAGGATTACATAGCCGATGTCCCTGGGCTGAGCTCAAGACTGCTTGTCTGGTAGACTAAGAAAACCTGCCCTCTAGATTAGAAAAGAGATAATGAACAATTGTGTTTACTTAGTAGTAATGGAAAATTACTCTTCCTAATTATTATTTCCTAAACTATTGCTGCAATGGAAGATGTATCGTTAAATATTTGTTGTTGTTAGTTGCAAAGTCATGTCCAACCCATCGTGACCCCATGGACAACGTTCCTCCAGACCTTCCTGTCCTCTACCATCCTCTGGAGTCCATTTAAGCTCACACCGACTGCTTCGGTGACTCCATCCAGCCACCTCATTTTTCTGGCATCCCCTTATTCTTTTGCCTTCAATCTTTCCCAGCATTAGGCTTTTCTCCAGTGAGTTCTTCCTTCTCATTAGGTGGCCAAAGTATTTGAGTTTCATCTTCAG